>NC_088226.1:12417465-12558472 GCF_036934945.1 Oncorhynchus masou masou | reverse complement strand
CTGTACATCAGTAGTGGTCAGTGCCATTTAAGATTAGGGAGAATGATTTATTTATTTATTAGCATGGCCTTATTTCTATTACAGCATATTGGTTGACAGTCATTCATATTCCATTCACCCAGCTCAATGTAACATCAATAGGTTTAGGCTATAATGTGAACAACTAGCAACCCAAAGGTTGTGAGTTCAAATCTCATCACAGACAATTTTAGATGATTAGCAACTTTTCAACTGCTTACTACTTTTTAGTTCTTTTGGAACTACTTGGCATGTTAACTCACCCTAACCTTAACCCTTCCCCTAACCGTAACCCCCTAACCCTAGCCCTTTAACCTAACTCCTAAATTTAAACCTAACCTTAACCCTAAATCCTAACCCCTAGTCTAGCTAACATTAGCGCCTAGCCACCTAGCCAAAATTCGTAACATATCATACGTTTTGCAAATTTGAGACATATAGTTCATTGAGCAAATTTGTAACATATTGTACGTTTAGCAAATTCATAACATACAATACCAATTGTCATTCGTAACATATCATACAAAATGGGTGATGGACATCCACAAATTAATAATACCATACAAAACATACTGTAACATATCATACTTAATGGAGTGTGTCACCAGGTTGGTTGCCCAGGGGGTGCCCCAAGGTACATCAGTGGCGGTCGGTGCCGTTTAAGATTTTGGAGAACAATTTGTTTATTTATTAGCATGGCCTTATTTCTATCTCAGCATATTGGATGACTGTCATTCCTTTTCCATTCACCCAGCTCAGTGTAACATCGATAGATTTAGGCTACTTACTACATGACACTCAAATTCTCCCTATACCCATCATGATGTTGCTACAACCTAGACTATAAATGCAAGTTTACAATGTAGGTCTACAGGTCGAGAGAAAAAAATGGAGTAATCAAGGTGACAGACAGTGACACATTCAATACGGCCTTACACACTCTTGCAGGCATCTAGCTGATCAAGGGTGGATTCATTAGTCCAAAGAGTTGCAAACAAAGGTTTATGTTGGACATATTCAGGTATGTTTCTTCCCGTTTCGTTCTGTTGGATTCTGTTTAAGAAATGTTTTAAACCGAATCGGCTGAATGAATACACCCCTGTTCACCCCCAAACACAATTCACTTTCATAGCAGCCTCATCAGCATGATATCTCCCATCTACGCGCTATTCTGTGACCAAGCAAAAAAACTTTCCAAGCCAAATCTTCATACCATAACCGCTAACCACTACACACAGCCTACATCGTTGTCACCATGTTAGATAGTCATAGTCAACATAGCTACTAGAACTAACAAGTTAGTAAACCCGCTACAATCATGCAGTACAGTGTGCAGCAAGCAGTTTAGGAGTTACACTGGCATGCCTCGGTGGCAATAAATGTCTTGACTTGGAAGAGATCCAGTGTTGGATAGCCATAGCCAGCTAGCTAACATAGCATCCCTCTCTATTTGGGCCATGTGTTTGAGTAGGCTAAACTAGCTAGCTGCATTTGCTAGCTGCAATATGTAACATTTTGGGCGACCTGACCAAATTCACTTAAAAATGTGTGTTATAGATCTGTCATTATCATTGAAAGCAAGTCTAAGAAGTGGTAGATCTGTTCTATGTGCGCTATTTCTATGCTTCCCATTTATTTATGTTTCGTTTTTGTGTCTTTTACTTTCGGTTTGTACACCAGCTTCAAATGAGCTGAAAACACAATATTTCTGTGTTATGGAAAATATATTTCACAGCAGTTTAATGGTAGGTTTATTTGGACAGTGAGAGACAGAATAACAACAACAAAAAAATGCAGAAAAGCTCTTGTCAAAAATGTTATAAATTGATTTGCATTTTAATGAGGGAAATAAGTATTTGACCCCTCTGCAAAACATTACTTAGTACTTGGTGGCAAAACCCTTGTTGGCAATCACAGAGGTCAGACGTTTCTTGTAGTTGGCCACCAGGTTTGCACACATCTCAGGAGGGATTTTGTTCCACTCCTCTTGGCAGATCTTCTCCAAGTCATTAAGGTTTCGAGGCTGACGTTTGGCAACTCGAACCTTCAGCTCCCTCAACAGATGTTCTATGGAATTAAGGTCTGGAGACTGGCTCGGCCACTCCAGGACCTTAATGTGCTTCTTCTTGAGCCACTCCTTTGTTGCCTTGACCGTGTGTTTTGGGTCATTGTCTTGCTGGAAGACCCATCCATGATCCCTTTTCAATGCTCTGGCTGAGGGAAGGAGGTTCTCACCCAAGATTTGACAGTACATGACTCCATCCATCGTCCCTTTGATGCAGTGAAGTTTCCCTGTCCCCTTAGCAGAAAAACACCCCCAAAGCATAATGTTTCCACCTCAATGTTTGATGGTGGGGATGGGGTTCTTGGGGTCATAGGCAGCATTCCTCCTCCTCCAAACACTGCGAGTTGAGTTGATGCCAAAGAGCTCCATTTTGGTCTAATCTGACCACAACACTTTCACCCAGTTGTCCTCTGAATCATTCAGATATTCATTGGCAAACTTCAGACGGGCATGTATATGTGCTTTCTTGAGCAGGGGGACCTTGTGGGCGCTGCAGGATTTCAGTCCTTCACGGCGTAGTGTGTTACCAATTGTTTTCTTGGTGACTATGGTCCCAGCTGCCTTGAGATCATTGACAAGATCCTCCCGTGTAGTTCTGGGCTGATTCCTCACCATTCTCATGATCATTGCAATTCCACGAGGTGAGATCTTGCATGGAGCCCCAGGCCGAGGGAGATTGACAGTTATTTTGTGTTTCTTCCATTTGCAAATAATCGCATCAACCTTTTCACCAAGCTGCTTGGCGATGGTCTTGAAGCCCATTCCAGCCTAGTGTAGGTCTACAATCTTGTCCCTGACATCATTGGAGAGCTCTTTGGTCTTGGCCATGGTGGAGAGTTTGGAATCTGATTGATTGATTGCTTCTGTGGACAGGTGTCTTTTATACAGGTAACAAACTGAGATTAAGAGCACTCCCTTTAAGAGTGTGCTCCTAATCCCAGCTCGTTACCTGTATAAAAATACACCTGGGAGGCAGAAATCTTTCTGATTGAGAGGGGGTCAAATACTTATTTCCCTCATTAAAATGCAAATAAATTTATAAAATTTTTGACATGTGTTTTTCTGGATTTGTTTGTTGTTATTCTGTCTCTCACTGTCCAAATTATAGACAGATCATTTCTTTGTCAGTGGGCAAACATACAAAATCAGCTGGGGATCAAATACTTTTTTCCCTCACTGTAGATAGCTTTCTCTCTCCCTGTCTTGCATCTCCTTCATTTTTGAAGAAATTGTCTTTCTCTCTGTTTGAGTCAACTACTCACCACATGTTATGCACTGCAGTGCTAACTAGCTGTAGTTCATGCTTTCAGTACTAGATTAATTATCTGATCCTTTGATTGGGTGGACAACATGTCAGTTCATTCTGCAAGGGCTCTGATAGTTTGGAGGACATCCTCCGAAAGTTGTCATGAGTCTATGAAAAGGGGTGAGAACCATGAGACTCCGAGGTTTTGTATTGAAGTCAATGTACCCAGAGGAGGATGGAAACTAGCTGTCCTCCGGCTACACCATGGTGCTACCCAAGAGAGTACTGTTGAGGTTACTGGAGACCTTCATTGCAAAAAAAGTGTGTTTTAATCAATTATTTGGTGACGTGAATATTTTTAGTTTATTTCTATCTAAAAAGGTAAATTTTTGAATGTTTCACTATTTGACATTATATGATATTCACTGAGGAGGATGGTCCTCCCCTTCTTCCTCTGAGGAGCCTCCACTGAGGTACATGTATTTCTATCTGGGTAAGCTGTATTGTCTTCACAGTGCACAGAGCCTATTTCTTAGGCAAGATTTAGATTCTGGATTGATATCAGTTAGATTTTTTATTTCTTTGCAAAGATTTATTTTTGTTCTTTGTTTGTTTGTTTTGTAAGACCTTCTGTAAATCAACTCCTACCATTATTTTGATAGCAGGCCCTAAAACCAAAATGTTTGCACGTTATCCCTTTCCGCCTCCTACTACAGCCTCAGCCCAAATGTCCGCCAGATGGCATTGTTATTCCTGACGTCGTTTGTCATCCAAACATATTTTAATATACCCAGCCGGTGATGCACTCGTGTCCCCCGGCGACCGGCTCATACATAAAACATTCTCCAGCCTTTTGTCTACATCTTCTTTTTTTAAGTAGTGGGGCTGCCACTCCTTTTGCATTTATTTAGCTTTATTAAATAGATACAGTAGTAGCCTACTGTTTTGGAAAGACGGGAAAGATGGGAGGTAGCTGATATCAAATGAAATGACATAATTTTAGCTTGTGATAGCCATATCTCGCATTTCCCAGCATCTTTGCAGAAACTAGTCATTTCTCAGTGCTGCAGCCACAGTGCGAGCCAAACACAAACAAAGAAACATCTAATAGTCAAATCATCTTTTTGGCAATTTTCTGGTGGAAAAGTGAGTGGGTCGGGCATAACATGTCAACCCTGTAACACAGACAGGCTAGCCATGAACCTCGTAAAAAAAAAATATTGTGAAGCTTGCATTCAATTGCTACTCAATGTTGCACACAACAAGCTTCCATTCCCCCTGTCACAATGGATTCATGGCTGATTTAAGAAGAAATCATCAATCCTGTTACTTTATTTAGCCCTTAATAATTTCGTTTTTTTTTTATTTAACCTCTCGAGATGGGAAAACAACATGTTTTTTATGAAGTTGAGAATAAACATTGTGAAAACCTTTTTTTCGCCCAGTTACTTCTCGAAAGGCACCGAATTAGTGGAATGACCCATTCATAAACTGACTTTCCAAACGGTGGTCTGGAGACTTTCTTTCTCAGACAAAATAAAAGTTGCCCACAAGTTAGCGCTTGCTTGCGCACATATGGCAAACGTGCAGGACTTTTTGACATGAGGTGAAGCAGAGAGGAAATTATATTTATTTTACCTTTATTTAACCAGGCAAGTCAGTTAAGAACAAATTCTTATTTTCAATGACGGCCTGGGAACAGTGGGTTAACTGCCTGTTCAGGGGCAGAACGACAGATTTGTACCTTGTCAGTTCGGGGTTTGAACTTGTAACCTTCCGGTTACTAGTCCAACGCTCTAACCACTAGGCTACCCTGCCACCCCATATGTCAGGCACCTGCAGCAGACCCATGGTTGGAAAGGCCCGGTGCAGTCAAAAGGTTTTATAAATATTTCCACACTATGAGGTTGGAATAATACAACATACAATTATTTCACAAATAATTGTGCCAGATACCAATGATCACATATCCAGGGCTTGGACAGGAAAAGGAGAGGAGAGTGGGTATGAAGTTAAGTTCAGGGAGGAGGCGAGGGCCTGGTCAATAAAGTTCCCCGCGGCATCGGAATCGACTAGAGCTGTAGAGACAACACTTGAGGGACAGCCAGCCAGTGAAGTGGGAATCAAAGGGTTTGGTGGAAAACGATGATGATGGAATACTCACGCCTACCCTGTGAGACAGAAGGTCACGGGGCTGCCCCTCTTCTCTAGTGGACCCTGGGTTGTGACGTACCGGACACCACTGAAGCTGGTGCCCCTCCTGCCCGAAATAGGGACAGAGCTCGAGCTGTCACTGGCGACGCCACTCTGCCACGGAGAGGTGTGGCCCCTACCTCCAAGGGTCCAAGGAGGGAGGTGAGTGACAAGGTGGACACCGGCGCTCCCGAAGACGGTTATCCAGAATGATGGCCAGAGCGTCCAAGGATATGTTGTCATCCTGACATACCAACTCCATCTGGACCTCTTCGTACAGTCCACTGTGGAATAGTGTGGAGTCCCAGCTCATTCCATCCACTGGAGGCTGCCACAGTCTGAAAGGTGAGGGTGTACTACGAAGTGGTCTGAACACCCTGCTGGAGTTGTAAAAGTCGCTCACCTCCCTCTAGAGGACGGTCAATGGTGAAGAGAGCCATGAACCTCTCATAGGAACCCAGCTCCTCCTCTCCTGCCTCCCAGACAGCCATAGCCCACTCCAATGCCCTTCCGGTCAGCAGGGAAATGACCGTGGCAACCTTGGACATCTCAGTGGTGGGGGCTCCCGTCTGATAGACGAAATAGAATGAGCACTGGCTTAGGAAGCCACAGCATTTAGATGGAGTAACACCATACTTCTCTGGATGGGACATTCGGGCACCACTGACCTGGACGGACAACTCAATAGGCTGGGGGACTGGCTTACTGTGACGACCTGTGGTAGGAGGCCCTCAATCAGAGGTATGGAGAACCTCGCTTGTGGTGTCGAGGCAGTGGAGAATGCGGAGGACCACATTCGTGGTCGTACCCAGTAGAGCCAACTGGTCGTGGTCTTGGTGAAGTAGATGTCCCTGTTCCTCGACCGTCTGGAAGATGATGTATTTTCTACTGCTTCCATAATTTCTGAGGCAGTATTCTATAAAGTATATGCAGGGAGTCAGGAAGCAGGTGCAGAAGGTGAGTATAATAATTATCATCATCATCATCACAGGACAGGAACTGCTTACTGAACGTAACCAAAACCAATACTGCCTGATGACTGAGGCTACTGAGGGCTATATGAAGGGAGAGTAATCAGTGTGGTGATGAAGTCCAGGTGTACTTAACGATGGGGAGCAGGTGTGCGCAATGATGGCTACCAGATGTGCGCAATGTGGGTTGCCAGGACCGGTGGTTAGTAGACCGGCGACTTCGAGCGCCGGAGGGAAGGAGCAGGAGTAGGAGTGACAACTTCGCTGACCGCTTCCATATGTATTCTTTTGTAAATATATACTGTTAATAGTTCACTAAAGGTTATTGCAACATACCGGCCGCCTACTCATCTTCTTTCTTTGGATTACCTGCCATTTTAGGGGCCTACCTTCCCACTGCCATCTTGTCATCTGGAATAATACTGTGAAATTGTGAAAATTAGGATAATGTTGGAGTTTTGGCCTCTATGGTGGCAAAATTGCAAACTTTCTTATACACATGCACTGCATAAGCCTTAAACCTGTACGTTTCCACTATCTGTTTGTCTCGTGTAAGAAGAGGACATTATTTTTCCTCTCTTGTTTCTGAGTAACTTCGTCAAGCGGCCAAAGACAAAGAGCCTCTGAGAGTGACCACCGTTTTTGGTCCATCGTGTTCTTTTCCTATCTTTCATGGGCACAGCTGTGTGAAGATATAAAGAGAGCAAAGGCTAGCTTGAGCAGCAGCGACAATTCTATCAGCAGAAAGGGGTAACAAAACTGCCGTTATCACTTGTTTGTACGCTAAACTGCAGGTGAAGTTGTGTTTTCCTATA
Source organism: Oncorhynchus masou masou (assembly GCF_036934945.1). Taxonomy (NCBI): domain Eukaryota; kingdom Metazoa; phylum Chordata; class Actinopteri; order Salmoniformes; family Salmonidae; genus Oncorhynchus; species Oncorhynchus masou. Next base: position 12,551,164 of record NC_088226.1, on the reverse strand, counting down.
AAGGCTGAGACCCAGCTCTTGTTTGATGGTTTCTTAACACTGCACTGTTGAGTGGATTGTTAACCAGCTCCAGATTTGCAAATCTTATAATAAAAAGTTGTTGTTTTGAAGAATCTGCAGTCTCTCTTCCTTTTGATTAGAATTTCCAAGACACCTTCCATGGTGACATCAACATGTGGTAAATTATATACCAATACAAAAGAGAGCTCCAAACCTCTGCCAATAAAAGCTAATTTCTCAGACCACCCCTAGACAGTCCAAGGAAAATTCTTGCTTGAGAAATTGCCCTTTGCTAAGAATCTATTTTTGTTTCTATTTGACCATTTGAATTGAAAACAATCACTGTTAAGTCCATAATTGTTACCCAGAAATGATTTGATATTCTGTCTCAAATTCCGCCCTATATTAGAACCAAGAATCTCACATTTGGACTCATCAGACCAAAGGGCAGATTTCCAGCAGTCTAATGTCCATTGTTTGTGTTTCTTGGCCCAAGCAAGTCTCTTCTTCTAATTGTTGTCCTTTAGTAGTGGTTTCTTTGCAGCAATTCGATCATGAAGGCCTAATTCACGCAGTCTCCTCTGAACAGTCAATGATGTGTCTGTTACTTGATGTCTTCACTATTATTCTAGAAGAAAACAGGAAACCTACTGATCGTAATAGTTTGCTGAGGGCTGATAGTTGTCACCCACTTCCCTTGAAAAACAGTTTGCCCTACAGCCAATTCTGTCGAATCAAAAGAATTTGCAAAAAACAGTCCGATTTCGACAGAAATATGGCTGAGACGCAAAGAAAGTTCAAGGAGAGGGGCTACAAGAATGATCAGATTAATATTGCCATTGAGAAAATTCAAAACAAAACGAGACATGACCTTTTTCAAGGTAAATCTCGCAAAAAGACGCATTCTTGCATTCTAACTACCCGTTATTCAAAGTGCTCTGAACAAATTAAGGGAATTGTTCACAAACATTGGCACATCCTAAAATCCGATGATAGTCTTGGTAATGTGTTTTTGGACCTTCCCTTGGTCGTATTCTCGCGGGGCAGAAATCTCAGAGACCAATTGGTAAACTCTGATTTACCACCCCAAGATATTCCTGAGCAACGTCTATTTGCGCCCCTACTGGATGGAAATTACAAATGTAATGGCTGTGCTCAATGCAATGGCACTTATAAATGTAGATCCTTCAAACACCCACAAACAGGGAAATCGATCCCAATAAAAGGTGTTATTACGTGCTCCACTAAGGCAGTTATTTATCTTATAACTTGTCCTTGTGGTAAAAATTATGTAGGTAAAACAAAGCGCGAATTAAAAGTACGTATCTCAGAGCACCGTAGCACCATTAGGTGTAAAAACTTGACTTATCCAGTTGCGGCCCACTTCTTGGAGGCAGGCCACTCGATTTCGTCACTGCGTTATATTGGCATCGAACATGTCACCCTCCCTAGGAGAGGGGTGACCTTGATAATTTATTGTTAAAACGAGAGGCTGCCTGGATCTTTAATTTAAAGACCCTTGCGCCCTTCGGTCTCAACGTAGACTTTGATCTGAAGCCATTCTTGTGATTATTGTGATTTTGCCATTGTAATTGTGTGTAAACTTGTATAGTCAAATTAATCTATGATCGTATGCTATCCATTTGTTTGTATGCTGTTCTTTGTATGACATTTTAATATTTGATTATTAACCAATGATATTAGGCCACTCCTGGCCATGATTACAGACACCTGTGTCCTTTGACACTATATAAACGAGTCATCCCGCAGTGTTTGTGATTATACCCTGATGAAGACAGCTTGCCTGTCGAAACGTTGGTATTAAATTTTTGCATCTGAGCTCCAAGAGTGTGCGGCTCTCTTTTATTTTTATCTTCACTATTATTCTACAATGTAGAAAATAGTAAAAATAAAGAAAAAAACTTGAATGAGTAGGTGGTTCCAAACTTTTTACTGGTACTGTATATATGGAGACAGTTTAGTGCCAGAAATAAGTAGTTAAATACATGTACAGACACATTTTGGGGGGCTGTTGTTCCATGTAGTGAATCTGTTATAATAAAAAAAAAATATATATATATTTTTTTTAAATTAGGGAATCTGTTTTTCCATCAATGTGCTAATAGTAGTACAGTGCCTTGCGAAAGTATTCGGCCCCCTTGAACTTTGCGACCTTTTGCCACATTTCAGGCTTCAAACATGTTTTGCAAGGAGGAATGGGAAAAAATTTCAGTCTCTCGATGTGCAAAACTGATAGAGCCATACCCCAAGCGACTTACAGCTGTAATCGCAGCAAAAGGTGGCGCTACAAAGTATTAACTTAAGGGGGCTGAATAATTTTGCACGCCCAATTTTTCAGTTTTTGATTTGTTAAAAAAGTTTGAAATATCCAATAAATGTCGTTCCACTTCATGGTTGTGTCCCACTTGTTATTGATTCTTCACAAAAAAATACAGTTTTATATCTTTATGTTTGAAGCCTGAAATGTGGCATGTGGCAAAAGGTCGCAAAGTTCAAGGGGGCCGAATACTTTCGCAAGGCACTGTAAGGCCAAAAATAAAGTTTCATCAACTATTTTTAAATATATTTTTTTATACTTCAAATGGTTGTTAAAATTCTAAATCAAATAGCAAAATGACCCTTGGTATGACCTTCTTGAAACAATCCCATATAGCTTAGTAGAAATTTGACGAATTGACTTGTTGGAAAGGTGGATTCCTATGAGAGTGCCACGTTGAAAGTCACTGAGCTCTTCAGTACGGGCCATTCTACTGCCAATATTTTCCCATGGAGATTGCATGGCTGTGTGCTCGATTTTATACACCTGTCAGCAGTGGGTGTGGCTGAAATAACCAAATCCACTCATTTGAAGGGGTGTCCACATACTTTTGTATATATAGTGTACATCTCAAACGTTGTTCTCACAGATGGATTATGTTGCGAAACAGAAGCAGGGTTTGGAAGGGACCTCCTACAATGCTCACAGGGGATCCACAAAACAACCACATCCTCAGCGACACTGCAGCAGATGACGACTTCCAATATGTCAGATATGTCATTGTGCACTGAACTTGATCACACTGTCTGTGACACAAATTAATGAATTCATTTGGCTTTAGAACTACTCAAACAATTATGCCATGTGGCATGGTTAGCAGAATCTATCAAAACCAATAAGGTAAGAATACTATCTGTATAGTATTTTTCTGAATAACATTGAAGTACAATATCTTTATTCTATTGTTAGTGTTGTCAACCATTGTTAGATTTCTTTGTGTGGGGTTTGGTGTTTTTTGTAAACGCATTTGTTGCTTACATTTCTGGACTTAACCTTTGCTTGACATGAAAGTGATAGTCTTGAATGAATTTTTTTCCTTCTTCTCGACTCCAATACAGTACTATATATTTGTTTCATACACTTCCAGTAATAGTTATTTTATTTCAAGAAATGAACAACACAAGGACATATGTGATTTATTGTTTTTCAGGCTTTTAGGTGCCATTGATGATCTCAGTTATCGAACAGAACAGTCCATTGTTGCCCTCATGGCTGTGAAACAACAGCTAATCAGCTCACTGGTGTTGTGTTACCTGATTCAATATGGTAAGTTGAACTTTTTCTCATCTATTATTTGTGCCATATATTGTATTGATTTTCAAGTTATGCATTTTCTCAAACACATAACTAGTATGTGTAGTAATTAGTTAGATTAGCAGGAAATGTTTTACCACATCAGGGTACCAGCAGAGCCTTATATAGACTATGAGTCTGGGTACCATGACACTGGCATCACACTGACCACATCATCCTTTTTTTCCTGCATTCACAGTTGCATGTTTCTGCAATGTCACCTGCACCACAGACTACAATACATCCCTGAACTGTTCCTGCTTAGACACAGTGCCCTCGTCTCCCATTCTCCTTGAGGCAGAGTGCAGGTACACAATGTTCTCTATCGCTGCTGTGTTTCTGGTCTTGCGCCGATAGATTTAAGAGATCACATGTATACATATTTATGTGCTGTACAGTTTAAACATATCATTTTAAGAAAAACATCTGAATGTTACATAAACCTTTTCATATTTGTTTAGTTTTTTTGTTTACAAAAGCTGTATTTGAATATTATAATCACTCTTTTCTTTTTTCAGAGATTCTGAATACCAAGTGAATGATAGCTGTGAAATAACACCCTCACAAAGCTGGTGTATAATACAACCAGAAGATTTTTTCATGTTAATATCCACTGACACTACCTGCACTGCAAGAGTAAAGCACACAGGAAATGATGACAGAATGAAAACAGATGACTCAACTGACTGGAAATTGTATAAATTAGGTAAGTGGAGTAGACCTATGTCTTAGGATGGTTTGTACTTTCCCCTGAACATTGCCTCTGATTCAGTGACAAGATATGCATGAATAAGAAGTGTCTATTGTTAGCAGTAAGGTCATCTTATCAGCCATTCTGCTGTGACAAATTATTTTCAGCAGTTTTGAACTTTGCACAGCTTTGAAATGACAGTGTTAAACAGTCTTTACAATGAGGGTTATTGTGTGATGTGGATTGAGTGTCTTGGGTTCTTATATATCTATCACCCACATTTGAAAGCTAATATGGTACAAATTATTGAGCTTTGTGCACTTGAATTCATGCCTTTTCATATAATGGTTCCAACCCAAGCTTCTCTGCCTTTTCTTCCATAGTGAAGCCGCAGCATCCAGTCAATGTACAAGTGACAGAGAACATTGACAGCTACAACATCACTTGGCAGATGGATGAAAACATTTACCTTGATAAATTCTTAATGTACAGGGTGCGGATTACAACAAATAACTATTTAAAGGTAAACAAAATATATTTACAATGTTACATGTTTCCAATCAAAGTGTACAGTATGTGAAATACCAGGTTCCCCAAACTGTTAAATATACGTTTTTCTTTTGACCTACAGGATCCAGTCTATTACCCTGTAAGAGAAGACCAGAGGTACCTAGTGCTAAACAGCCTTCAACTGCAACCAGGAACTGAGTATGTGGCAAATGTTCAGGCCTCAGTGAACCCTGTGTGTAACTACCAAGGTCCCTGGAGTGAATGGAGCTCCACTGTAGAATGGAGGACTACAGGTACATCAATGCAGCAAGTTTAGATTTAACTGATCTGCGTTACATGCTTTTCCTGGATATATTGGATTGGGACTTAATTTTTCATGTTATAGTAATGTATGAAATGGAGTAAAAATGTTCTCTCTTTCTATACACTATGTGTATTTTTACAGAAGGGAATGCTAAGTTATGGTGTCAGTGGCCCGTTTTACTGACCATTCTCCTCTGTTTGATCCTGTGCTGCCTCTTTAAAATGTGAGTATTCCTTATTTATGATCATTTAGGTAACAGTAACTGTTTGTGTTTGCTAAGCATTTTTGATCAGACACCAACTTGTATCCTCAATTTCTTCAGGTCTGCCAATAAATGAAATGTTCTAGCCTAGTCACCATCATATGTGCTACATCCAACTTCTCTGACTTTCGTCAGATGCCCTGAACAAACACAACAGTTGGCTAAAGCACAAATTGATCTGCGACCAGGCTAGAAATGTTCAGCCTCTTGGTGTTTTTATAGAAAGCGTGAATACACTATACACTTTCCTGGCATAACCTCCCACATACACAGAAACCACAACTGATGCTCTTTACTTGCAGATACACAATGTACATATAGGGGTGAGAAGACACAGGAAGTCAGAGCTGCTTCTACATTATTATTATACCAAACCTAATCCATGATAGCGCGGTGGTTAGGTCTGCACCTACATTATTAGTACACCACTTACCCTATAAAACATTATAACACCTGCATAGAGAGAAATTCCATCCTCCCAGAAATTAAGAGTATTTGTGAAGACCTGAATAGTTCTGCTTATGTCACTTTCACATAGATTACAGTCACATATAATTTCCTTTGTGAAAGCAACCTGTTTGTCACTTGCCTCTACATCTCTTCCCTGCAGATTGTGGCTGAAGAAGCTACACTTGATGAACTATTCCCCAAGCCCAGAGGACTTTTTCAAACCTCTCTACCACACATATGGAGGGGATTTTAAGGTAAAAATACAGGAGAAAAAAAAAACTAATTGTGTCTGTGGGACTTGTTCTAAACCCCTCCAGCAGGTTACCTATAGGGGGAACTTCAGCATGGCCAGCAATGGGACTTTCCCATAATCAAATCCTGCAATGACTACACATATGAGGGGGGCATTATAATGACTCAGTCTGCAGGGGCTTCAAGGGCTTGCTTTCAACTCATATGTGGGTAGATGCTCAGTAGACATTGAGCTTATGCATTACATCAGAGCAGTTCACCCCCGTCCCCCAATGGAAAATACCACAGGTAGAAATCTAAACTAAGATGTTTGCTAGGGTTATATTTAAATATGTTCCCCTTAGAGGAGTATTTTATAAATATTCCAGTAAGGTAACCACTTATCTTTTCAGATGTGCCTTTTTATGTATTATTTACAAAACGATTGACACTCTTATGAAGGGGTCATATCCACTATGCTTAGTGAATAGTAAAAACATGTGATTTTTAAATGTAAAATGTATTGCCTTTTAATTTGGCATGAATACAACCAGTCATGATATTTTCGTCTGATTAACCAGGTTTGTATCCAACGTTTTTACGAGTAAAGTACGTCAGATAAAAATGTAATGACATGCCTGATGGAAACAGTAAACGTTTACAAATGTCGACGAAACAAAACATGCTAGACAAGGTGAGATATTTGTGTGCCGGTAAAATGAATTATGCCAAAAATGTCGTTGGATACGCTTTTATGTGCAAATATTGATACCATCATTTCGAAGTAAACTTGGAGTCACGCGATTACGTGTTGTGCGTTCCTCCCACTATGACTTGATGGGAAAGCATGCAGTTTAGTTTATTAAACTACAGATTAAATGTATTATGATTAACTTCACAGGTTGGTGAAAGTGCAATTGTTTAATAATCTCGCTCTTTTGTCCATATAATCTCATCATATTGGCTATACGTGCGCTCTAGCCAGAAGCGCGCTGGCAAGCGCAGTGAGTAGATGCCAACCGTGGGGAAACTCAGTCCGGCCTTCAATTTACTCTTGAAAGTTGTAATAGTAGAATGCAAAATGAATAATTTCGAAATGGGTGCTGCATCATCAGTTTTCCTCTTGTAATGTCAGTCATTGCATAGTTTATGGAGCTATTTTGTAACTTGTAAATGTCCATATCAACAAGTCCATGTCAGCTAACTTTTTTTTTTTGCTAGGTTTTTTAGCCCAGGTATTTTGTAGTAATGTTCTAGTCACTCAAATATCACATGCATACAGATTAGACATGGCAAAATGTATATAATTACAAAAAATAGCTTTAAAACTGCTAAATGCTCTCTGCAACCCATGACAAAATGTGTAGAATTTCAGGAAATAATGACAGTTTGTGTCATGAACAGTGCTTGTGCACAAAGAAATAGACGTGGGGTGGGGAGGGGGGTGTTCCCCAATGTTGGATGGGGTGGGGCACTGAGTGAAGACGTTTGGGAACCCCTGTGCTCGATCGCACGTATCAATACCAGAGAGGGCACACTATATTTACATTTTTGGCATTTAGCAGACACTCTTATCCAGAGTGATTTACATGAGCAATTAGGGTTACGTGCGTTGTTCAAGGGTACATCGACCGATTTTTCAAATAGTAGATTTGAACCAACTCTCTTAACCGCTCGGCTACCTGACACAAATTATCACGCAAATTATTTTGTGAGAAAACCAAGAGTTGAAAATGCGATGGAAACTTTTAAACGTATTTTTATGTGCAGTACACCATCACGCACATCATTTTATATACAACAAGTCAATTTGATGGAAACATCTCTGGTTTTCACAATGCGCATATTTGTTTTATGCGGATTCTTTGATTCGCATGAAGATCTGTAGCCAATTTCTTCAAAAAAGTAGGCTATTTGCGCACGTTTGTCCACAAACATAATCCCAGCATCCAAACAGTGCACTGTGCACCCGCCATTTGAAAATGGAAAGAGACATATCTTAGGCTACAAAACACCAAAAAGTGCAATGACAAAGTGATTGTCATAAAAGGTCTACTCTTGTAGCCTGATGCGTCTTGCTGCCCACGCATGTTTCGGTCTCGGTCTCGGCCAGTTATCTCTGCCTTGGCAAAATGTCATTGTTCACATCGAATCACATAGCATTTTGGAGCAAAGTAAATTCGCTCATTTCTATTGCGACTGACAGGCGGCAACGATAAACTGTGGTGTAATAGCCTACTGTTTTCTTGCCATCTTCAATGTGATGGGCTCATGTTTTACCGGTATGGCATAATGCCAAATTTATTTTGCTGGTAATCTGTACCGGACCATGTCAGCTTACTTTCACCCCTGAATATAATTAAACTGTCAACTGCAGTAATCTTAACTTGTAAATATTTGTATGAACATAACAAGATTCAACAACTGAGATAAACTGAACAAGTTTCACAAACATGTGACTAACAGAAATGGAATAATGTGTCCCTGAACAAAGGGGGGAGGGGGGGTCAAAATCAAAAGTAACAGTCAGTATCTGCCACCAGCTGCATTAAGTACTGCAGTGCATCTCCTCCTCATGGACTGCACCGGATTTGCCAGTTTTTGCTGTGAGATGTTACCCCCCTCTTCCACTAAGACACCTGCAAGTTCCCAGACATTTCTGGGGGGAATGGCCTGAGCCCTCACCCTCCAATCCAACAGGTCCCAGACGTGCTCAATGGGATTGAGATCCGGGCTCTTTGCTGGCCATGGCAGAACACTAACATTCCTGTTTTGCCAGAAATCACGCACAGAACGAGCAGTATGGCTGGTGGCATTGTCATGCCAGGATGAGCCTGCGGAAAGGGTACCACGTGAGGGAGGAGGATGTCTTCCTTGTAACGCACAGCATTGAGATTGCCTGCAATGACAAAAAGCTCAGTCCGATGATGCTGTGACACACCGCCCCAGACCATGACGGACCCTCCACCTCCAAATTGATCTCGCTCCAGAGTACAGGCCTTGGTGTAACGCTCATTCCTTTGACGATAAATGTGAATCCAACCATCACCCCTGGTGAGACGAAACAGCGACTCATCAGTGAAAAGCACTTTTTGCCAGTCTTGTCTGGTCCAGCGAAGGTGGATTTGTGCTCACAGGTGACGTTGTTGTCGGTGATGTTTGGTGAGGACCTGCCTTACAAAAGGCCTACAAGCCCTCAGTCTAGCCTCTCTCAGCCTACAGTCTGAGCACTGATGGACGGATTGTGCGTTCCTGGTGTAACTCAGGCAGTTTTTGCTGCCATCCTGTACCTGTCCCGCAGGTGTAATGTTCGGATGTACCGATCCTGTGCAGTTGTTATTACACGTGGTCTGCCACTGCGAGGACGATTAGCTGTCCATCCTGTCTCCCTGTAGCAATGTCTTAGGCGTCTCACAGTACGAACATTGTAATTTATTGCCCTGGCCACATCTGCAGTCCTCATGCCTCCTTGCAGCATGCCTAAGGCACATTCACGCAGATGAGCAGGGACCCTGGGCATCTTTCTTTTGGTGTTTTACAGAGTCAGTAGAAAGGCCTCTTTAGTGTCCTAAGTTTTCATAACTGTGACCTTAATTGACTACAGTTAAGAGAGTTTAAAGAATTTTTAAAATAATAATGGGAAGATGTTGCACAATCCAGGTGTGGAAAGATCTTAGAGACTTACCCAGAAAGACTGATAAATGAGGCCCCTGATGATGGAAGCACCTTTGGTGGCAATTACAGTATTGACTCAGGAGTGTAAATGAGATATTTATGTATTTAATTTATAATTTTCTTATAAAAAATGTATGAAAATGTGTTTTCACTTTGTCATTATGAGGCATTATGTGTAGATGGGTGAGTAAAACATATATCAAAGGGTATCAAAGGGTATGAATACTTTCTGAAGGCACCGTATGTGAAAAGGTATGTTTTATTGGAAACATACAATGCTATGCCTATAATAAAATGAACAGACATGAACCCCTATTGCTCAGCCCGATATCTATGTACCTCAACCCACTAACCCTACACCCAATTACCCACACACCCCAGCCCTGTAACCCCAATGCCCGTACCCTAAGACTCACATGCCGATACCCTAATATTGATACAATTTAGTCCGGATGCACCTGTATCCTAGCCATATAAGCCCTATTTCTTACCCCTGGACCACAGTTCCTTTGCCAAAATACCTCATCCCTGTTACTTGCTCATCTCAGCCCTTTTCCCCACTTTGCCTAGACCATTGAAGTACCAGTGTACTCCACCTTCCATCACCGATATGGAGCGTACCGAAGGGCCCGTTAGTAGGGAAGTCTGGTGATTACGCCGAACATCCGCTCGTTTAACTAAGGCTAGGTTAAAGCCAGGCCTGTATTCCCCAAGTATTCCGCTAATAATTTCATAGATCAACTCATAATACAGTGGTATAACACGTGCCCAAACCCCATTCACTTTTATTCCTACCACAAACTTGCTGCCAGAAAGGATTTGAATAGGCAAATAGACATCCATCCAGACCCATTTGCTGTATGAGCCTTGTGTATCCCTACACCCCATTACTCATAAAGTAAATCCATGGGCACACTCATATAAAATAGGTCTACCCCAGTGCCCAAGCCTCAACGTTCATACAAACCAGGTCTACTCTTTTTGTTTTTTGACCACTTCTTTTTGTTGTTGTCTTTTTTTTCATTGGGGTGGAGCTACAGGTACAATATTTAAATTCATATAATTTAATATTCTGTTCATATCATGTTTCCCAATCATTATTTCACACATATATTTTTGTGTTGTACCTGTGGACTGCCACTCCAGAAAAAAACAAAAACATAATTTGTATCATATCACAGTTTAAGTAATAATAAATTCAGAATGTAGAAGAACAGAAAACAAAAAATAAGTGGGCCTCCAAAAACCACCCACATCCTCCCATCCAATTCCCCCGACCCCACCCAGCTAACATGTCTCCATCCCACCTCCAAATACAATTATGATTCAAGCCCATATTAATAAATGTCAAAGAAACATGCTATGCTATCTCCTTGCCGATGGCAAATTCATCTGTTTTAACATTAGGCTATGTTTTTATTAGCCAACCATTATTTCAATTCCCTTGTGGCGCACTCAAGAGTATTTTTTGTGCATATGCACCTTTGATAAATGAGGCCCCCGCTGGTTTCTCAACTACAGTTACATCAACATCCAGTAGGGGGAAGTGATGTCCATGGGAAAATGAAAGCATTGCATGAAAATAAAATATTTTGAGATTGGCCAACATTGAAAGAATTGTAGAGAGAGACATAGATTCTCTGTCTGAAGTTAGTGAACAACCCATGGTGTCAAAACAAGTGCATATTCAGAATGCCATTATCAATTTGTACTGGGCTGGGCTTTGGTGGGGCACAATGTGGACTTGTTCTGACATCAGTCCAAAAGATCCCTTTTCATATCATCCAGAGTATAACTATTGCACACACACACATACACACACACACACACACACACGAATACGCGCACACACACACAAAACAAATAGATGATGACAAATAATTTATGGGTAGATGTAAATAATCTTTTCACATAAAATTGTGAAAATGCAAGTATTTGCAAAAAGCGCTGAAATATTTTACTTCCTCTGTGGTCGCAGAGAGTCTGGCAGAACACCAGTAGCTCAACCACAATCTTGCAAGCTATCCTTTGAAATTATCTTGAGAAAAATCTCAGAAAAAGACTCCAAGATGTGTCCATGACCAGTGTCGTAACTAGGTTTGAGTTAAAGCGGGGTCAGATATATATTTTTTGAAGTAGAAGCTTATTTACTGCATTTCTATACAAATAAAAAACTTTCAAATGCTATTCGGAGAATAGCAAAAATAAAGCAAAAATGACACCGGCCATTATCACCTTGGCTGCTGTAGGTTCATTCACCTCAATCGATCTACAAACAGATAGCCTATTAGCAATACAGTTGTAATGTTATACCCCTGAAAGGGGGAAAATATGAGACATGATTCTCACTGACACGTAGCATCAGCGATTGTTCAGTCATTTGTAATGATACAATCATTAAATCATCAACTCTTTACATACTGTAGATATCGCTTTCCTCAAATTGCAAACACTGAGTTTGTAAAACATTTGGAACACCATCCTAATATTGAGTTGTACCCCCTTTTGTCCCCAGAACAGCCTCAATTTGTTGGGACTACAAGGTGTCAAATGCGATCCAATGCTACACAGACTTGTGTCATATTGGCTGGATGTCCATTGAGTGGTGGACCATTATTGATACACACGGGAAACTGTTGACCGTGCAAAAAGCACAGCGTTGCAGTTCTTGACATACTCAAACCAGTGCGCCTGGCACCTACTACCATACCCCGCACTTAAATATTTTGTCTTGCCCATTCACCCTCTGAATGGCACACATACACAATCCAAGTCTCAATTGACACGAGGCTTCTTTAACCTGTCTCCTCTCTTTCACCTTCATTGATTGAAGTGGATTCAACAGGTTACATCAATAAGGGATCATAGCTTTCACCTCGTCAGTCTATCATGGAAAGAGCAGGTGTTCCAAATGTTTTGTACACTCAGTGGATAGTGTTCACTTTTGTATTCCTAGGCCTTACGAATCAAACTCCGCATAAACAGATATCCAACTGGAGCACACAGACAGTGGTGTAAAGTACTCAAGTACAAATAGTTTAAAGTACTACTTAAGTCGCTTTTGGGGTTATCTGTACTTTACTATTTATATTTTTGACAACTTATTTTTATTCCACTACATTCTGAAAGACAATGTACTTTTTTAATTTTCTCTGACACCCAAAAGTACTTTTCCCTGACACCCAAAAGTTACATTTTGTAAGCTTAGCAGGGCAGGAAAATGGTCCAATTCATGCACTTATCAAGAGAACATCCCTGGTCATCCCTGCTGCCTCTGATCTGGTGGACTCACTAAACACACATGCTTCATTTGTAAATAATGTCTGAGTGTTGGAGTGTACCTCTGACTATCCAAAAATACATTTAAAAATTAGAAAATTGTACCTTCTAGTTTGTGTAAAATAAGGAATTTTAAATTATTTATACTTTTACTTTTGATACTTATTTGAGAAATGACATGTATTTTTTATATTTAAGTATATTTAAAACCAAATACTTTTAGACTTTTATTCTCTGTAGTATTTTACTGGGTGACTTTCACCTTAAGTTGAGTCATTTGCTATTAAGGTATCTTTACTTTTACTCGAGTATTACAATTGAGTAGTTTTTCCACCACTACACACAGATAATCATATTATCACATTCACATTAATTATTAGAATATTACTTATGATTCTGTATTAATACCAGTGATGTAGTGGTACATAAAAGTGGGTAATTCACTGATATAAACGGAAAAGTATTCAATTTGTATATTTTGCATTTCAATTGCATTTTAATGTACGCCATGTCGAGATGATCATATTGAAACATATCTTGTTTTTAAGTTCCTACCCTGTTTGATAAGACTAGTACAAATATGGGGCAGAGACCCCCACTGCACCACTGTACTAACCTCTCTATGCTAGCTTCCTCTCTCTCCTCTGCTTCCTCCTGCATGCATTGCAGCCTGCCTCAGCCTCGATCACCACACCAATGTCTCAGTAGCAAACTCTCTGTAAAGCAAAGTTATTATGATAGCCTGTATGTTGCTCCTGCTGAGGTATGCTCCGTTTAACGTTAGCTTCTTACTTCATCCTTCTATCTGACTAAATAATACTAGCCAGAGCACTTCAACGTTGGTTAGTGCTATCCACCCTAACCCTAACCCCCACCCCTACCAAAACCTTACATAATCCTTACCGTAACTATTTTACATTTCAGCTATAATGCGTTAGGGACGTCCCAAGGATTCCTAATAGCATGGACCCTTCAAAGTTACTGCAATAGTCGTCTCTACTAGCAGCTAGCCACCTGCCTGACTGTCTATTTACCCGTTGTGCTCTCATTCTCCAAGAGACGTTTTTTGTTTGTTTGGGGGATGTCTGTAGACACGGCAGGAGTCGCGGGACGGTTTCAAAATCGCCTTTTGTCCGGCATCTCGCAAAGAAGCCGAGCAGCATCTCCATTTTTGCCTACTCAACTGAGCCGACTCCGAGCTTGGGTAGCTCGTTTCACGGCCCCAGCCTGTTCGCGAGAGGGTGGAGTTAACCGTATAAGAAAGTGGTGCATGTGCTACTAAAAAGGAATACCCAGGGGACGAAGGTGAACATAACGAACTGACAACTATTCACTAATCGTTGGCAAAGAGAATACAATCGTCTTCAATTCTGTCATTTAGCAGACACTCTTATCCAGAGCGATTTACAGTAGTGAGTGAATACAATTTCATACGTGTTTTTCTCCTCCGTACTGGTCCCACGTGGGTATTGAACCCATAACCCTGGTGTTGCAATCGCCATTCTCTATCAATTGAGCTTTGATCAATGCTGGGAGCAATATTTAGACTCATAATTGAGTTTCTTTATTGTGTACAAACTATATTGTAGCAACCTTAACCCAAAACTTAGCCAAAAGGTTTGGACCGACACTGGGCCCTATGGGACTCCCAATCACGGCCGGTGGTGATACAGCCTGAAATCTAACCAGAGTCTGTAGTGCCATAGACCACTGCACCACTCGGGAGCCCAAATGGTAACAGTTAAGGTATTGACTTGACAGTCGCTGGACCTATGTTCGAGTCCCCATTGGTGCTACACCCCCAAATTTGCTACATTGGTGTCAGAAGTGGGATGGAGCAAGGGCGGCCATCAGAAAGCAGTGTACACGTGAGGAATTAGGTATTGAGATGCGTGGAGACACACTCTCCTAAAGGTAATTGGTAATGTAGTGACCTTAACCCAACACCGAGCGACCTCATCAAGAGGTTTGGACCTCTTGGTGTATTAGTTAAGGTGTTGGCTTGACAGTCGCAGGACCTGGGTTTGAGTCCCATTTGGGGCTACCCCCTGAATTTGCTTCGGTGTCCTCATATGTAATTATGGCCATGTCCATGACAGTCACATAATTTCAAAAGATTTAGCAGGCAGGAAAGAGCTAATGAAAGATAAACCAGAGTTACTGGAACCTGTGAAAACATCCTCTTGTAGCAGCCCACAGAGATAAGACACTGATCTTGCACGCACTACAAGAACTGTAGATTGGTGTCTTCACTTTTCTGCCACACACAAGACACATTAGATCGTATTCCTGCTCAACCTAATATAAACCTAAACTAATCCGTTTTTATAAAGGATGTACTTACTCTATGTTGCCCTTTTACTAAGCAGTATACATTTCTCTGAAATGTACAGATGTTCTGTGAGAAGTTCATAGTCATGAGAATGTCCACAGGGTTTGGTTATAGTTGAGGAGCATGACATAGCTGTACTAACTATGCTGTTTTATAGCATAAGCCCAATGTCAGTGATGAACGCACATAAAGTCCCTGATCATATAGTATAAAAATAACCTCACAGCAAATTATATTATTTTAAAAAAAGAAAGCATTTTGTCAATATATGATAAGCACAGTCAGGTAGATGTTTTTAAATGTCCTCTCTCTTTAGCTCTCTGACAGCTGTTAGTGGTGCAGTATGGCCACTTACTGCTGTCTTTTCAGATGAAAAACGGTGAATAGATTCTGCTGAATTGCTCTTCACCCAGATAAGGTATTCTGGTGAAAAAGCTTGTCCATGCATATCTGTGGGAAACATCTTGTTCTAGAAGGGTTTATAGTTGTACAAAATAACTACCACCAGTTTCATAAACATTTCTAAATGTTAAAAAATAAAAAAGGTAATTCTTTCTGTGATCGATCTTCATATTGACGACCGAGGTTACCATGACCTGCTACCAATTACAGTGATAAGCTCTCATTCAACCTTTTGCATTCAAGTGTAACTCAGTTGGTGGAGCATGGCGCTTTCAACGCCAGGGTAGTGGGTTCTTTTCCCGGGACCACCAATACGTGAAAAATGTAAGCATGCATGACTAAGTCGCTTTGGATAAAAGTGACTGCTAAATGGCATGCTGTTTAAACAGTATATATATATATATATATATATATATATATATATATATATATATATATATACATATATATACATATACTGTATGAGCCTATGGGGGCAAGGGTTTGTTTCTGCACCGGGCGGGCCTGCCTTTCACCTCAAGTGTACCTATTGCTCCTTAATCATCTATTTTTTTCATTATATTTTGCAGAAATGGGTTGGACCTGTCTTCATCTTCAGTGAGCTGGATCCCTTAGAGAAAAACCCACCTACACAGAGGATGACTGAGAAGCAGCTAGACATCCTCGGGCTGTCCAGGCTGAGTGTGGAGGAAGACAGCAGCAGCAGTGGGGACCAGCGCACCTGTCACTCTGCTGGACACGTCTCCATCAATACTGTGATGGTGTCTGGGGAGGAAGGAGCTTTGTCAGGGAGTTCTTGGGTGACATACAAGTGCAACCAAGGTGGGGAAAGCTTCTCCCAATATACTGGAGGCAGCAGAGGAGGTATGGACACTGAGGCGGAGGGCCCTCTTGGTGCTGGGACAGAAGAGGAAGGAGGGTTATCTGGGCAGAGTGGAAGACGGGCATCAACGGGCCTGCCTGCTATGAAGTGGCAGTTCCAGCTACAGGCCTGCAACTATCAACCAGAGCAGATTTCATTGGACTCAGAGGACGGCTACCCTCCTATGGTGCTGGATCTGGACAGTGTGGACACCATTGACAGTGGAGTCTTTGTTGAGTCTGACTGTAGCAGTCCTGTGAACACTAACTTTGATTCTAAGAAGCAGATAGTAAAGCAGAGTCTGAGTGGGGTAGGCAGTTCCCCTTCTGAATATGTCAAACAGTGGGTGACGGGTAACACTATGCAAGAGGACACAACCAACTCAGGACAGAACAGGACGATGTGAGTTCTCCCTCATCTCCTGTGTCACTGACAGTGTTTCAGCATATTTGTAAAATTCCTTACTTTCCCTGGCATAGGTATATTGTTCATATTGTCATCATGTTTTTTTTTCAAAGTGGAGTAGGAATGATTTCTTCCCAACATAAAAATTGTTTGTCGTAGTAATACAATAATATTGTTTGACAATAGTTGTCATGTTGCATTATGTAAATAGATGTAGATTACTCATTTTGGCCTTCCCAGACCTAGATTTTGGCCTTCCCAGACCTAGATTTTGGCCTTCATGTAAATTAATCATTTTTTACGGCTTCATTTCTCATGCATTTTCCATGTGGAAAGGGTATTGTTTTTATATCATGTTTGTCATCTAATGTTTCTTATGTTTGTGACAATGGATCCAGTTGAGTTTGCATTCATTTTCAATCACTTATTAAATCTTTAAAGGGATAATCCACAGTTGCTACATCCATTTTTTTGACGTATAAATGAATAATATAAACTAATTTATTCTTGAAGAGTATAACTTGAAATGCAGCCTCAAAATATGCTTAAAATGTTGATATATTGGATGGTCATTCCTTGCAACAATAGCGCTGTCTATGAATTTATGAGTGGTTACATGTCTCCAGGCCCATCCCTCAGGTATTACCAAAACAGAGGCTGGTGGCCACTTTGTTATTTTTTCAACTAATGATTGCCCATTTAAAGTACACATTTTTTCTCATATGCATGATAATGTCCCATAGGGGTCAAAACAATATTATTAAGTTATGGGAGCATTCCAGCATTCAGATATTAGTCTCCTTTTTCTGTACGATGCATAAATGCATCAGAACACAGATTTTGGTCTGCTTTAATGCAGTTCTGTCATTTCTCTTTACCATTCTCATTTGCTGATAAGAAATTATAGCTACTTGTGACTGTGAACTAAAAGCTTGCAGCGGTAGGCTACATCTGATAAATTGACTCTCCACTAGGTATCAAATTCTATAATCTAGATATTGCCGTTGCACTGTTATCACAATGAGTTAAACCACTGTCTAGTTTCCATTAACAATCTTTGAGAAATGTGAAACAGATTGATTTGATTGCACTGAAGAGTATGATAAAACATATTTTATATGAATTTCAGGAATATTATAATAAACTATAGCTTAGTTCATTATATTCATGATGCTTAAATATGACTTGTACACCAACATATCACCTTTTTTAAATTACAAGTGTGTAATGTGAAATAGAAAATCTTAGAGATATGTTCATAAAAAAATATTACGATGGGTTAATTTGAGCAATTAGATAGTAATCAACTCTGTCACAGAGAGGCATTGAAGAAGGCGTGGAGAAGTGAACAGCTTTCATGATGACAGGACCTGACTTCCTCTCATCGTGTTTTTATAGCATTATGATGCTTGACTTCACTCATTCATTCTCTCTGAGAGATGCCCTATCCACAAGACCCATGCACAAGGTAGTATGGACCTTTCTCCGAAATATTTTCCATTATGTACTTTCCACATTACGATAAAGTGCATAATTTGCACATTATACATATACATGTTTTTCCTGGTTTAGCCCTACACTCATGCTAAAATGAAGCTTCTACTTGCACTTTGTGCAGTTTGGAACATCATGCAACTATCAGTGTGCTGCTCTTCTGGAGGTACTGTACAATAGTCCATTGTACTGTTCTTTTTGTTCATGTTCAGATTCATGTCCAGGAGTAAAAGATCATAACATAGGTGACATGGGTTGTGATAAAAGGGTGTGTTTCTTCACAGAAATGACAGATCGACTCACCTGTGTATCTGATTATTGGTTTACAATTACCTGTACTTTGAACATCACTGATGAGCCTGCAGGTGTCAACAATACCCACTACTG
The DNA here is from genome assembly GCF_036934945.1 of Oncorhynchus masou masou. Taxonomy (NCBI): domain Eukaryota; kingdom Metazoa; phylum Chordata; class Actinopteri; order Salmoniformes; family Salmonidae; genus Oncorhynchus; species Oncorhynchus masou. The sequence goes on along the minus strand of NC_088226.1, from coordinate 12,532,249 downwards.
GTTGAATTTTACCTGGTCTGAAGGAGTTGGGTGAGCCTTATTGTGTGCTGATGATGGATTCTTATGTTATAAATCTCTTGGTTCTGTCCATTGCATGAAGTGGAGAGATGAATAGACAACATTAAATGGAAATAAATATGCAGAGGATAAATCATTTCTAATATCATTTGAATCACACAAATTATTAACATTTTTCCACAGGATTACATTCAAATGTCCACTGGTGAAGATGGGGGACAGTTATGGTTGCACATTTGTGGCCGATTTTGATAAGAATGTAACGTACCACGGCTCTTCATTTAATGAAATGGACTGTTTCAATGTACAGCTTTGTTATAACATTGACTGCCAATCAAACTTGACAGGCTTTGAACCATTCAAAAATAGTAAGTTCCCAGTGAAGATTATATTGATTTGCAATTCATGAAATATGGCATGAAAAAATTATGATTGTGCAAAATATAGCTGATAAATATGTGTAATGACTAACTCTCTGTCATCAGTTCAACCAACAGCTCCAAGTCATCTCGCTGTCCAGTGGACTTCAGAGGGTTACAAATGCACTTGGCAAAGTGGATATGAACACCATCCATATATAACAGAGTTCTCTTACCAACTCTTCTTCTACAAATACCATGGCGATAAGAGCGAGGTAAATAAAGAGCATCTTAATAAAGAACATCTTAATAAAAGTCATGCTTCAATTGTTAAAGTCAATAGTTGTTTGCTAAATTGTTTCCTGGATTTTTTTCTCAGGGGTTTTGTGTGTCCCCTCAAAACAAATCTATTTTAATTGATGGATCTAGACTTGAGCCAGATACCACATATGTTCTGAAAGTGAGATCCGGGCTATATAAGTCCTCTGGATATAAAGGACAGTGGAGTCCGTGGAGTGCATTGGTGCAATTGAGGACTGATGCAAAGGAAGGTGAGAGAGATCTGCTTTGGAGACAAACTAGTTACATATCACCTCTTTGTTATTGTCCCAAAATATGCTATGGCAAACCATTTAGGCTGTGTTTAGACAGACCAATTAGTGGAAAAAATATCAGAATTGGGCTGCTTGTCTAAACACAGCCATTGATGCATATACTAATTTTCTCCTGCAGCAGAACCAACTATAGTCCTTGTCCTCAGCAAGTTTGTATTTCCAGTTTGTGTGATTGCTGGAGTTCTGTTGTTTGTATTTTACAACCCCACGACAAGGTAACTGGTCTTCTTCAGAAACCCATACAAATACTTTAAAATTGTGTCATGAGAGAGCGAGACTGATTTGGAAGCAAACAAACACAAATCATTTGCAATCATTTGTGTCATAGAATGAAGATAAAAGCTTTCTATGATGTGCCAAGCCCAGCCCCTTTTTTCAAACCTCTCTACAAAGATAACAAACATTTCCAGGTAAAGTCTACTAATAAATATATTATTTTCCCAAAGTGGTCCTCATAACACCTTCAAAATGGTCCTTGGGATACAGTTGATATCTTAATATTTTTTTCTCTATAGGACTGGCTTGAGTCGGAGTGCAATCTGATACAAACATACAAAACAGAAGAGCTCCTGACCATAGATACTTTGATTATTGAGGCCAAACATATAGCAGAGGACCAGGACTTTTCAGCTACAACACCATATCCCCTAGCACAAGTTCACACTCCTTATGTTGGTCCCTCAGTGATGGACTGGGTCTGCAGTAACAGTCCAAATGGAAATGGTCCAGGGGACATTCCTTACACCCAGCTGCCCTGCTCTCCCCTAGAACTCCAGTTTGGAGGGATGGTCACCTCTTTCTCTCAGGACCCTTCGGTCGCCTGTGAGGGGGACTCTGGATGCGAGGACTTAACACTCAGCCCTGAGAGCAGCTTGCCTAATAGTCCTGTATCTAGTGAGCCAGAATGCATCTGTACTGATTACTGTATCCTACACGAAACCTCTAAAGGTTTTATCCCCACTGGTGTGTCCAAAGAGGTCTCATCCCTTGAATAGTTATTGCATAGAGGGACCAGGTAAGGAGGAAACCTGTGCCACTGAGTGAAGTTACCAAATGTTACATCATATGCCAATAGGACACAGACGGCCTACTTCTTGGGTTTTGATAGTGTACTGAGCAAGGGGTGTCATAGTCTTTACAATTTCCTAAATTACATAATCTTGACTTATGATCATTTGCAGTTTCTTTTTTGTAATTCTGAAGTAGAATTGTGTATACTATACTGTAATGAAATGTGTTTTGTCAGTTTTAAATATTGTACATTTTTTTATTACTGTATCAATTGTGTGATAGCTTAAATAGCTACTTTGGACCAGTTCATTTCATAATTTGTCTGCACTGATGGCACTGGAGCCATTGATCCTTCAGTATGTGAGTTAACCACCAGAGGATGCTGCGACTCAACACTTAGAGGAGAAATTGGCGAGGTGCAGTTTCTTGGATGACAATTTGAGCTCTATGTAATATTTTGAAAATAGTTTGATAATCCTGTAATTACTATGTCCTTTAATTTGTCTTGTATTACATACTTGTTTGCTATTGTAAATACAATAATACATTGGTTTGGTTTATATGTATCGTTTTCTATTTCGCAAAAAAAGTAGATGAGTAGCTATAGTTATCAGTAAAGACAATTGCAACAATATATATGTAATAGCCAACCAATGGTCTTCAACTTGCTTCATCTTTCATTCTTGGTGCAATTTCAAAACATGTGCGCGTGCTACAAATGAACGAGAGTAAAATGCTTTGTTGTGATATGACGTCATTTTTCGGGAAATGAACCCAGTATGTAGCTAGCTTGCTTTAGGACTTCCATCCATGTCAGCAAGCAACCACTGGCCAGATAGTGAGTATCTGCCTGTGTTGCATTAACTGTCAGTTGATTCTGGGAATGGTGAAAGTCAGGCAATAGTGACTTAAACTACTATTGTTAGCTAGGCAGTTTAGAGTGTGCGGGTAAGATTCACTTTCATGTTTGGTGTTGGGTCTAAGTCAGCTGCTAGCACTGGTACTGGCTAACGTCAGCTATATTGCTACCTTAGCACATCCGTGCGTGCAGATGTCTGTCTTCTCAAATTTGAGAAATGTATTGACTGACCAACACTTTTCAAACTGTGGCAGCACTAGCCGACTAAACTTTTTGTTTTTAAATATTACGGATTTCAGCAACCAAAGAATAGTCCGCATTTACAAATGACATTGTCCTGTGTGAATGTGGACTATTCTTTGGGTGCTGAAATCCGTAGTTAAAAAAAACAAAAAACGTTTTTTTTATGTGACGTCGGAGCTGCAGTCTGCCACGCTAACGCTAGTCGGAGCTCAAATAGATCGTAAATCGTTGAGTTTAGTCGGCTAAATCTGGCTAGTAACATAATGTTACATCTAGAAGGATTGTTCATATAACATAGCAATGATGTTGGTTTTGGTTATCTGCTACGGTATTACCACCAACCTGTGCCATAAAGGTCAGACCTCATGGCAGAGGATGTAGGCCAGGGTTCCCCAAATGGCGGCCCCCTGCATTTGATTTTATTTGCCCCCCCCCCCTTTTATGTTAGACATTAAAGACCTTTCAAACAAAAGTAAATCAGGTCCAAGTTATTTTAATTTAGGAAATCTGTTCCAAAGTATTCCCATGCATAATAGTGAGATATACTGTATTTGATCATATATAAATTATTATGTTTTAGTCAAATATATCTGTTTTAGCTTCTTGCGGTCAATTTTTAGTCTGCGAATTGTTTGTAATTATGTCTCGGCCCCCTGACCATCCGCACAAGAAAGAAAACGGCCTGCTACTGAATCTAGTTCCCTGATGGAGACCGATTACCCACACACAAACAGAAGGCTACAGTCCTCCTGAGAGCTGTAATATTATAGGGCCATAGAGTACCACAGTCATCATACCCCTAAAACCTAGCGGTCAAACAGGGAAATTGTTTCAATAGTTTTTCCACCATTCATAGGGAATTTTAGAACCACTTAAAATAAGGGCTTTGTTTCGTGGAGGCTGGTGTGATGTTTTAATAACCGTTTCGATCTCTCGAGGTCTATGACAAGGTGACTTTTATCAATATATTCGCCTGGATTAACCCCCCCCCCCCAAAAAAAAAAATGTGAAATGCTAATTAGCTGCTAATGTGGCTATCATAAAGAACTACAAATGCCATGATGATCTGGACGAGACTGCCGAATCAAGGAGAAGTTAAGAATCTCTGGATGACCTATCTAATGTTAATTAAATGTAGTAATTAATAAATTGGCTACATTTCTTTAATGGACAATTCTGTTAACTGTCTTGTGCAAGTTTTAAATTGGCCTGTTAGCAAAGGTGTCAGCTAGAGATGGCGTGTAGGACCTTTCATGGTTTTGTAGTTTTGCATGTCTACTTTGCTGCTAATTAGCCTTTTTGAATCTGAGAGTAAATAGAGCCGATTATAATGGGCCTATGTAGATATTCCATTAAAAATCTGCCATTTCCAGCTACAATAGTCATTTACATCATTAACTATGTCTACACTGTATTTCTGAACAATATGATGTTATTTTAATGGACAATTTTCAAAAACAAGGACATTTCTAAGTGACCCCAAACTTTTGAACGGTGGTGTATATATTGACAAAAGTCACCTTGTCCGAGATAAATTTACATGGTTATCAAAACATCACGCCGGGGTAAGCCTACACGAAACACAGCCCTTATTTTAAGTGTTTCTAAAATCCCTTATGGGAAAAATTAATTGTAGAAAAACTATTCTAACCATTTCCCTGTTTGACCGCTAGGTTTATGGGTATTATGACACCTCCACTGTGGAGCTCTATTATGGATAAGCTTGAACACAAACATTTAAGGAAGCTCTCTTTCTCACCAAGGCAAGACGTGTCACAACAGGAAACCACAATGATCTTAATCTGTTCATAAAATTATGTTGTTTAAAAATACAGATTTATGACCAGTTATTTAAGTTTCCAAGAACACAGGTCATTTACTTTTATTGGCTTGTTCACTGCTTTGGAGGTTAGACTAGGCTATGATTTCCTGTCTCTAGGACAGATGGCTTTGATTGTCCCAGTTAATTATTGGCTTTTTTGTTTTTACTGTAAGAGCTGTTTTCTTCTAAATTGTACATTTCTATGTGCAAAGGGACATACCCTTCTGGTTTCTGTGGTTTATAGTTTTGTCATGGTGTTGTTGGAGCACTACCTTCCGTGGCAGGTGTCTGGAGTGGAAAGTACCCTACATCAGGGATTATCAACTAGATTCAGTCACAGGCTGTTTCTGTTTTTTTCTTGAGTGGATGGTCAGGGGGCCGGAAAATAAGTACAAATAATTTGTGCACTAGATTCTACTCTGCTGAAATAGTATGTGCATTACAGTATTTGCATTCTAAAGGTATAATTCACAGGTAAGACCAATTTCACTATGTATTATGAAGTTTGACATGAACATTAATTTCTTTGATATTTTTTGATCTTTGAATAACTTTTAATTTAAGTTTTAGGTTCCTTGTTTAGAAATTGTGGGCTCTATTTTCAGCTGGCGCTAAGGAGTTGCAAGTGTCAAAAGCATAGTAAGTGTTCGTTTGCAATTTCGTCATGTTAAAACTGGCGCACAATTGATTGATTTATCCAGTCAGTCAATAAATAATTTAATAATACTCGTAGGAAAGGTTTTCACCTTTGGCTCACAATCTGTGGATACTATATGATTAGAAAGGTACAAAATGTATGTAAAATATCACAGCACAATTGAAAAATATATGCCACATGGAAACCAAACGAGAGTGGTCTATGGTGATAGGTGGGATGGGCTGAGCGTGGCTGAGGGGTGGGATTAAAGAGTTTATTTTCAGTAATGTGTTATTGTTATGTGATCATTTGTAGACTAAAAATGTACCGCAAGAAGCCCAAACATTGAAATTATTATGTTTTATTCAAATATACAGTACCAGTCAAAGGTTTGAACACACCTACTCTTTCAAGGGTTTTTCTTTGTTTACTATTTTCTACATTGTAGAATAATAGTGAAGATATCAAAACTATGAAATAACACATAAGGAATCATGTAGTAACCAAAAAAGTGTATATAAATCTAATATTTGAGATTCTTCAAAGAAGCCACCCTTTGCCTTGATGACAGCTTTGCACATGCTTGGCGTTCTTTCAATCAGCTTCACCTTGAATACTTTTCCAACAATCTTGAAGGAGTCCTCACATATGCTGAGCACTTGTTTTCTGCTTTTCATTCACTCTGTGGTCCAACTCATCCCAAACCATCTCATTTTGGTTGATGTCGGATGATTGTGGAGGCCAGGTCATCTGATGCAGCACTCCATCACTCTCCTTCTTGGTCAAATAGCCTTTACAAATCCTGTAGGTGTGTTTGGTCATTGTCCTGTTTGAAAACAAATGATATTAAATAAATCACTGACAGTGTCACTAGCAAAGCACCATCACACCTCCTCCTCCATGCTCCGCAATGGGAACCACACATGCGGAGGTCATCCATTCACCAACTCTGCATCTCACAAAGACACTGCAGTTGGAGCCAAAAATCTCAAATTTGGACTCATCAGACCAAAGGACAGATTTCCACCGGTCTAATGTCTATTGCTTGTGTTTCTTGGACCAAGCAAGTCTCTTTTTCTTATTGATGTCCTTCAGTAGTTTTTTTTGCAGCAATTCGACCATGAAGGAAAGAAATTCCACAAATTAACTTTTAACAAGCCACACCTGTTAATTGAAATGCATTCCAGGTGACTACCTCATGAAGCTGGTTGAGAGAATGTCAAGTGTGTGCAAAGCTGTCATCAAGGCAAAGGGTGGCTACTTTGAAAAATCTAAAATATATTTTTATTTGTTTAACACTTATTTTGGTTACTACATGATTCCATATGTGTTATTTCCATAAATAACCGGGCTCTCAAGTGGTGCAGCGGTCTAAGGTACTGTCTAAGGTAGTGCTTGAGGCGTCACTACAGACACCCTGGTTCGATTCCAGGCTGTATCACAACTTGCTGTGATTGGGGGGCCCATAGGGTGGCGCACAATTGGCCCAGAGTTGTTTGGGTGTGGCCGTGTTGGCCGTCATTGTAAATAAGAATTTGTTCTTAACTGACTTGCCTAGTTAAATAAAGGTTAAATATAAAATGTTAAAAAAGCATGGCAGCAACACATGACAACACAGCATGGTAGCAACATAACATGACAACAATGTGGTAGCAACATAACATGGCAGCAGCACAATATGGTAGCAGCACAAAACAGAGTACAAACACTCTTGGGCACAGACAACAGCACAAAGGGGAAGAAGGTAGAGCTAACAATACATCACGCAAAGCAGCCACATCTGTCAGTAAGTGTTCATGACTAGGGCTTTGAATGAAGAGATGGAGATAAAATGGTCCAGTTTTAGTGTTTGTTGCAGCTCGTTCCAGTTGATAGCTGCAGCGAACTGAAAAGGAGAGCGACTCAGGGATGTGTGCTTTGGGGACCTTTAACAGAATGTGTTGTATGTGGAGGATGAGGGCTGCAGTAGATATCTCAGATAGTAAAGACCCTTTCTCTCTTGGAGTCTTACTTGAATAATGAAATGGTATTTATAAGGAATTGGAACAACACCTGTAGTAGTCATGTGTGAAAAAAAACATCAACAAGAACCCTCCCTGTGCGGAAGCAGCACGCTAGTTTATCCGCTGTGGGTTACTCGCTGTATGGTGGTTTTCTTGTGTGTGTGTGTGAGAGAGAGGGGAGGGAGGGAAAGTGTGGTGTAGCTTCCTTTTTTTTGTTATGTGACTTGTTGTTCTGTCTCTGCACATCCTTTAAGGTATGATGCCGTTCCTATTCTGTCCAGCATCATCCTGTGTTCCTCCCCTCCTCCTTCTATGGTAAGAATCACCTGGACTCCAGTTTGTTCCTCCATCTAAGAATGGAGGGCCCTCAAGCCTCCCCAAAGCTTGTAAAGCAGCCAGAGGACTTCAAATTTGGTCGAATTCTAGGAGAAGGCTCCTATTCAACAGTAAGTCCTCATAATTTTCTATGGTGTTGTATTTTGTGTGGGGGACTTACAGATTACAGTTTCAGTCATATGAATTACTTTTTATTTTCTATTTTTGGTAAAGGGTTGGATTGTTAAAAACCAAATCTTTGTTGATTGCAAACTTGTTTCAGGTTGTGCTGGCAAGAGAACAGGCCACAGGGAAGGAATATGCTAGTAAGACACTACAAATATGTTTTCTCTTGTTGCATGAGGCTGATGATCCTCAAGTGGCGTTCAAGTGACTGTCCTGGATTCTGCTTATAACTTAAATGCATTTGTGCTGAACAATAATGCTCTTTGAAGTGAGGAAACTGGAATTTGATTCAGTCATAAACACAGAGTGAAGCATATCGGTTTGAATTGCGTTTCAGTGAAGATTCTGGAGAAGATGCACATACGGAAGGAGAACAAGGCACATTGCGTGACGCGAGAGAGGGATATCATGTCAAGCTTAGACCATCCATTTATCGTCAAGCTCTACTTCACATTTCAAGATGTGAAAAGGTTGTGTATCCTTTGAAATAATCATAACATGGGCTACTTTAAGACTTCTGGTCTCATCTATTTTGTGATCTTAGTACCATTATCCTTAACTGCCTCCTGTTAGATTTTGGCATAAACTATGCAAGAAATGGGGAATTACTGAAATACATTCGCAAAATAGGCTCCTTCGATGAGACGTGCACTAGATTCTACTCTGCTGAAATAGTATGTGCATTACAGTATTTGCATTCTAAAGGCATAATTCACAGGTAAGACCAATTTCACAATGTATTATTAAGTTTGACAAAATTAATTTGTTTGATATTTTTGTATCTTTGAATAATTTTTTATGGAATTTTTATAATGTTCCTTGATTAGAAATTGTGGGCTCTATTTCCGGCTGCCGCTAAGGAGGTGCAAGTGTCAAACGCACGTTAGTTTGCAATTTTGTCATGTAAAAACTGGCACACTGGCATTTTCCTCAAACCTAATGCCAGTTTTGGCAATTTGCCTGTCTAATATCAGCTCCCCTGCGCTGAGTAAACATTTTGGAGGTTTTTGCCCTCTGCTTTTTCATTATTCAGAATACACATACTTGCATACTATATAAACATTTTTGAAAATCTGCAGAGCACATAGGTAACGATACAATCGACAGGAGCCTAGTATTTTGTATAGACGTGCAAATGCTATGGGTAAAGACCCTTGAATTGAAAATATACTGCACATCCTAAAACATACACACATATGCCTACCTGCATACTTCATTTCACTTGTTCCAAGTATTGATCCCCAGCTCCAAAGAGCGCCTCTCATCTGGTTACCAAAGACGCACTCCTCCAAACATAATTAAATTATTCAGTCCTATAATGCAGTATCAACGGTAGGCCTAAGCTATATTTCACTTATTGAAATACAATTTACCTAGTATTTTTATTTTTTTAGGAAAAGTTTGACACATAAAGACATATAAGGCTAGGCTAAGCTCATTGAAGCCAATTACAACAATGTTGACTTCCAACTCTCCAAACATAGGCTATTGAGCAAACTCGTTACTGTAGCCTATGCTATTTAATAAACTTTAGTATCAATCCAAAATGGACCAGGACGAAATAATATTCTGTGCCTCCAGCCGAATTGGAAGTGATGACAATGCAAAGACTGTCAATAACAAACAGAACTTGAGACAAACACATGCAGTATTAAGCCATGGAACGCATTGATTGGCCCTCTTCACACCTACAACTTGTTCATTCATCAAAACCCAGCCCTTTTGCGCCACTGCCAGCTATTGTAGTCATAATTCCGCTGTGAAAATGGCAAAAATATTTCTGACACACCCCTGAACCTATAGTGCTATCGCCAGTGCTTAGATTTACCACTGCGTTAGGTTTGTTAAAATGTCATGATATGAATTTTATTTTAAGGTTTTAAATGGTGTGGCTTTTTCTTTACAGGGACCTCAAACCAGAGAATATTTTACTGAATGAGGACATGCACATTCAAATAACAGACTTTGGAACTGCAAAACAACTCTCATCAGATGGTACACAAAGTAATTTAACACATATTGCTTTGTCTTTGTGTAATTTTCCTCCAGTTTGTTGATAGACTAAGTACGGTACATTGGTTTGTTTACCCCTTATCGTATTGTGGTTAACTTATCTATCTATACCTCTCTAAAGGCTAACAGAAAGGTGTTTTTATTATTTATAGGCACATGCACAAGGGTCTCTATGTGGACTTCATAGATATGGAAGCAAATTATAGCAAATTGCTAGTTATACGGTGCTCGGAATATAATTTGAATAGGTATGAGTCAATAATGTCCTTTTAATCACAATTGACTCAAGACATCTTCAGTGACGGTACCAAATGTGTCATGTGAATAATTTGTACATACATCTAATTCATATTGTTTCTAACTCAGATTGTTTTCTTTTGCAGACAGAGCAAACTCCTTTGTTGGAACAGCTGAGTACGTTTCTCCAGAACTACTGACTCAGAAATCTGCCTGCAAAAGGTAGTTTGACTTGAATTCATTCAGTACCCTGATTTGAATCCAATATTCAAGTCATCTGTTAGTGTATCACTTCTAGCCTCGCTTGCCATGCTTTATGCAGCTGGGAACAAGACTTGTGTATTTCTGGCAATGTTTACATCACTATGATAAAACCCAAAACTGAAAAAAGTTAACTGAATCTGTCATGTTTTCTGATGTGTTTTAGCTCTGACCTTTGGGGTTTAGGCTGTATCATCTACCAGTTGGTAGCAGGATTACCTCCATTTAGAGCTGGGTAAGTTGCGTATCGTACATGATTATTTTCCTTTTTGAATATTCAGGTAACATATTTGAGAATCGTCATTGTCAGGGGCTTTGCAGAAGCACACTTTGATTTGGTAAACGATGTAGTCTATTTGTTATCGCAATCTAAAAACACTGTGTGAAATAACAGGAAGTTATGGCTGTGGTGTTTATGACTTGTTTGTGTATTGAGTGCCTGGAGGCTTGAAGAAACCCCAGTCACTCTCTCACATGGCAGCAGCTTCATGGTTCAACTATAAACCAACACATTTACCTCAAAGCCCTTTCAAAGGCAAGTACAGTGACAGTTGAGTATACTGTATGCGTCTTCCACTTCCAGGCAATCAAGCCCCAAAGAAGACATCAATATGACACAAGTTCTAACATGTGTCTTGCACTCTCATATGATCTTCTGTCTGTCCATGTGGTTGATTGTATTATTTGCTCACCAGGAATGACTACCTGAAATTCCAGAAGATTATTAAACTGGAGTATGAATTTCCTGATAAATTCTTTCCTAATGCGAAGGATCTAGTGGAACATCTTCTAGTGAGTCTAATCATAGGAATTATTCAAATACATTCGGATGTTATTCCTCAGTTCCATACTATGACCCAATGAGTGTCATTATTAACTAAGCATTGCTTTATTTTTGTGGTAGTGCTTGGATCCCTCCAACCGATTAGGTTGTGAGGAGATGGGTGGGTACAACCCTCTCAGAGCCCATTTTTTCTTTAAGGCTGTCACATGGGAGAACCTTCACCTACAGACACCCCCCAAACTCACCCCCTACCTGCCAGCTATGGCTGAGGATGATGAGGACTATTATGGAAACGTAGGTTTTTCCCTCTTGACATATATAATTAAAGGTTAACACAAATCCTTGTTGACATATTGTTTCCCCAATATGTCAAATTAGCGTGTCCTTGTTTTGTTATCTGTACTGAAAACACCCTGATCATGATGTGGTTCCATCCACAGTATGATGACCTCCTAAGCCAGTTCAGCAACATGCAGGTTGTCCATTCCCGCTCCTTTCAACCACTGTTTGTGACCAACCCCAGTCCCATCCCCAACCCTGCACCAAGGCCCAACTGCAACATCGAGCAGTACATTCATGACCTGGACAACAACTCGTTTGAGCTGGATCTGCAGTTTTCCACTGAGGTGAAGCGGCTACTGCTTGAGAAGCAGACAAGCAGAAACCCCTGGTAGGCCTGCAGTGATGTTCTCGTGAGCAAAACATGTTTTTGTGGAAAGAGGGTCAGAAGACTAACTGTCAATATTATCTCACCATAATATTGACACATACTGTAGTTGATGATCTCATGCTCGTATGTTGGGATTCCTATGTTTACTTACAATATTTACACAATTCTACCTGTGATATCTTGTAAACATAAAGCACTTTACCTAAAGACAATACAATGCCAACAATAATATGATATACTGTGTGAACTGTATCAAGAAAGATTTGGGGAATTAACTTTTTCTATCTATTAAGGAATCAGTTTGTGGAGAATAATTTGATCCTCAAGATGGGACCAGTGGACAAAAGGAAGGTAAGGATTTATGTAATCCTGAATTACTTTACAGTAAAGTTCTATTTTTCAGTTTGAAGGGGAGGAGTGAATGTCTTGATACTGTACTCTTCCAACCCTAAAGCAACATACTTCCCTCCTCTGGCAGTTGTTTGCAATTGCTGCCAGGAATCAATTTGGGGCATCTTGAACCATACTTACTGACTTTACCTACAGGCAAGGGATTTATTTTTTATATCTGAGAATTGTTCTCTGCTTTTAAAGGGACTGTTTGCACGTCGGCGCCAGCTATTGTTGACTGAGGGACCACACCTTTACTATGTGGACCCAGTTAACAAGGTTTTGAAAGGAGAGATCCCCTGGTCCCCCGCACTGCGCCCAGAGGCCAAGAACTTCAAGACCTTCTTTGTCCATACAGTAATGAATTAGTCTTTTGCAATTAATAGCTCACCCTTAGCTAACAAAACTCACTTTATAAAACTATCAGTAACAGTGACCTATCCTCCTCTTTGCAGCCTAACAGAACATACTATCTGATGGACCCGTGTGGGAATGCTGACAAATGGTGCAACAAAATTCAAGAAGTGTGGCAAAAAATCTATAACAAGCATTTTAACTCGTGCATGTAGGTTGGGTACACTATCTTTTGAAGACAGGTCTTACCCTGTAATGACAGGAGACAGAGAATGAAGGCGTTAATTCATAAATGATGGAAAACACCTAGCTGTAATGTAGCTTACAAGTCGTATTCCTATTACTCCACACATTTAATTTATTGTAGGGCAGCAGGTTCAGGACATGTTTCATTGCAATGCAGAATTTGATACATTCAGCTGGATCTAAAGCCATTCTGGTATAGAAAGGACCTATTATTTAAGAAAGTAGAATGGCTATTGCAACTATTCTAACTGATGATTTCTTAGGCTTGGATGGACTCATGTCTGACATGGTGGCCTTGGTACTCCTATGTCTTCTATAGCAGAGAATAAACTTTGGTCAAACCACATGGGCTGGTGCTGCTTTAGAAATTAGGAGTTGACTTGGATGTTGGTTGAACAGTTCATCCAAATTGCAGAGGAGGATGTTGAAGCCTGTTTTTGACTGTTCTTATTTCTGGGAGAAGTTGATTGTAAATGTTAGACAGATATTTTGTTAGTCTATTCTACCGACCATTGCTGTGATGTACAAAGTGGGATGCAAGTAAAGTGTAAGATGTATATTTTGTATTTGTTTTAGGGTTTTATCCTTTGCTGATTAATCCTCATGCTATCCAAACAGTTAAAATATGGTAATAATTTGGATTAATGTCCTGGCTCCATGTTTACATAATTTAAATGTAAATCAATTGAATGTAAATAGTTGATGATGGTAAATTATGATATTTTGCTGCCTTTTATTGTAATCTATATTTTATTTATGGATGGTGACATTGTTATTTTTACATACATAGATGTGGGCCTATTTCTTTGTGTGCAAGTTTCAAATTGTTAATTGGAAGAATGCAGCATATATATAAGGTGGCTTGATAATAAAAGCATGTGGAATTTTGACAAACGTCTTGTGTTTATTTATACTTAGCTTAGGTGAAGGCTCAGTATCATCATTTTGGGAACAAACCTTTTTTGAAGTCATGGAGTTCCAACTGCAAAACATTATTCTTATGAGAAGGATGCAGGGAGTGGGGGGATGGGTCATCACTAGCTTCAAAAGCCACAAAGTTATAAACCCCGCCCATTTCTACAATTGATTATCTTCGATTTTATTTTAAAGTTAAGCCTAACTTTAACCACACTGCTAAATTTATGCCTGACCCTAACCTTAAATCAAGACCAAGAAATAAAAACAATTTAGCCAATTTTGACTGTGGCTGTGGAATCTGACGGACGTCTAATAAAAACTGTGGAAACCGGTGGGTGGGGGTTGTCAAACTTGGATTACCGTACTTCATGACTATGCCTTGCCCAGTTTCCCGGCTCGCTTCAACTCAGTTACTGTAACTTTAGCTAGCGACTCACCTAAGTTCGAGGAGCTGGGATGGCGGAGAAGAGCCCTGACTCCAGCGGCTCAGTTGACCAGTGTCCCGCCCTGTCTCCGGAACAGAGAATGCAGTCACCTGGGATCGGGGCTTCCAAATGGGTCCGTCTGAATGTCGGTGGGACATACTTTCTCACAACGAGGCAAACGTTGTGCCGAGACTCAAAATCGTTCCTGTACCGTCTTTGCCAGGCCGACCCCGACCTCGACTCTGACAAGGTACGGATATCTGTCTAGCTAGCTAACGTTACTAGCTAGTTGGCTAATGTTAACTAGCTAACCTTTGTCTGTTTTACACATCATGTGAATGGTCTAAGGTTAATTTACGTTACCTAGCTATTATATCCAGACCGATTTACTAACTAGTTAGGTAGTTATTTTAATTGTTTAGCCAGGAAGTAAGCCAAACGGATAGCTCATTTAGATGGTCAACGTTAGTTTCTAACGTCGTTACTAGTACAGGCTAGCTAGTTCAGATGGCCAACGTTAACTCCCAAAGAACTTGTCTAACTAGCTAAATAACGTTACCGTTAACGTTAGTTTGTTTTCCTTTTTTCTTCTTCTGGATAACCCTCCTGACTACAGATCTACAGTAGCTAACTAACAAATATTAATTTGTACAGCAGCACGTTTCTACTCCAACTTAGATAACATTAGTATATAGTACTAGTCAACCATAAACTGTTACTGTAGCTATCTAGATGGTGAATATCAGAATAACGCCTACACGCAAATGGACCATAAAATACATTGCTGACAAGAACAACAAGTAGTGTGTGTATATATATATATATATATATATTTATTTATTTATTTGTAAATAATTGGGCTTATAATATACAATTGTGCAAATGAGCCCCCCTTTCTGGAAAAGGAGCGTTGCCCCCTGTAAAATAAAGTATGATAATCCACATGTTGAATATGTTTACCATCCTGATTTCCAACCCTCAAAGGTCACCATGCATCATTTAACAGGAGGATGACATTTAAAAGCTGGCAAAAGACCTTACAAGACAAGTTGGCTCAGTCATACAGATGCAGTTGCAATGAGTCTTGGGCTCTGAAAGATCCACAGTATCCCAGCAGAATAGTTTCATCCCATAGTTATCTAGGATATTTACGAAACTATGCTGATTAGCATTCCTAATTTGAAGTTGAGGTGAAAGTCTCCAATGTCTGTAATGTTCATGTGCCCAGTGTAATGTGGTAAGGATATGTATCTCTGCCTTCTGTATTGATTCTTGCTAATGATGGCGTGTGTGAAGGCTGGAGCAAGGCCGCTGTGGTGATCCTTGACGGATAATGAGACCTGCGAAATGTCAGTTACCCCATGTTGCCGCTGCTCCAAGCTCTGGACACAGAGCTGTTGTATCCATGGATTGGCTATGGGTTTATGCTATTGCACAGTTCTGTTTTGATGTTTGTCACTGTACAAAAATCGTCAATGGCTTCACACCAGATTTGTTATTGATTGTCTACTTTTCTCATTGTTATCGACTTCTCTTTCTTCAGGATGAAACGGGTGCCTATTTGATAGACCGGGACCCAACATACTTTGGTCCAGTGCTCAACTACCTGAGGCATGGGAAACTGGTGCTCAATAGAGGCCTTGCCGAGGAAGGTATGATGATAATGTCTTGGGGATATTCTGGGATATGCTGAGACATGTCTGAAGAGTTGTGCCATTCTGTCATCTTTGTTGCTGTTTCTTTTTCGCTCTAACACGTCACATGCTAACAATCACACTTATTACATTTAACACCACAGCAGTTCTCTTTAGCATACATAGTTGTTTTCAGTGATTGGGGTTTTAAGAATTGGTTAAATACATTCTGTTCCTCTCAAGGTGTACTGGAAGAGGCTGAATTCTACAATATCCCTTCTTTGATCAAGCTAATTAAAGACAAAATCAGGGAGAAGGCCTGCAAAACAGTTCAGGTGTGTGGGCTTGACTAAAATTGTCATTGGTATCTGAGTGATTTCTTTCTTCCCTGAGACTGTCCTGTTGTACTCATTAATACAGAGCTCTGGATATTAAAGGGGGCAGTGGAGTGGCATGTCAGCCTTGAGTCCTATAAGGCCCTCTAACTACTGGCGAGAGGCAAATTCTTGGCAAGCTAGCCTCCCAAGGATCACCTCTGTTTACATGGTTTAATACTGCAATGACTCTGGGCACAAGCTCCGCTTAAGCTACTGGGATTTCCAGGTCTTGTTGATGTATTGGCATTTGTCCAGAGTCTCCTTACCCTTGCCAAGTAGATGAGGTCAGGAGTTGGCACATACTGGCTATGCTCTGCTCTGGGGGGGATGGGAGATTCGTATGTATCCTATTGAGAGCACTTGCTGCTCTGTTGCATGTGAATTAACATTGCCTCTTTCTCTCTCTCCACAGCTCCCTATAAAACATGTCTACAGAGTCTTGCAGTGCCAAGAAGAGGAGCTAACACAAATGGTTTCCACCATGTCAGATGGTTGGAAGTTTGAGCAGGTAATTACCTTGAAAGGAAGACATTGGGGAGTGTTCTGCCTCCTATTTTCAGAAATGTTCCTTTTGGCTGCACTTTGACTTGTGTTGGTTGATTTACTGTTCACAGATGATGCTGAGTTCAGTGTATAACATAAATACTATAATTGTCTTAATTTGTAATCCCTGTGAAATATAACCTTGCAGCATAATTTGGTTACATAGCTGTTATTGTGGAACTGTATTTATTTTTGTGAAAGTCAGAATTGTCTGACCAACCTTTGAAAGGAGCTATGGTTGTGCCTGGTTCAAATAGACACTGGTTTCTGTCAGAGGCCAGGTTGCTAGAGTTAGATTTTGCCTAATGTTTATGGAACAGCAGATAAAAGGGGATGTTTCTGTTCATTCAGGAGGACACCCTGTACTAGGTGCATTTCTGCTACTAGCCCCCTCTCTAGACCTTGCAGGGTGTTAGGGTCTTCCCCTCAGAGAACTCGTGAGTGGGCTCAGGCTGCTTCTCACGTTTCCTTTTTTGGGAGCCAGCAAGGTGACAGAATGTTAGGCATTCTGCTCGTGGCAGCTTTGTGAAAATGGGAACCTACTGTATAGTGTAGTCTGTTTATTTGAATTAGCTACCACCTTAACGACAGATTTCACCCTATGGTCTAATCCAAGGGATACTAAACATTCAAGAGCAATGTAACAGCTCAAAGTGCTCAGGTGTCCTAGATAAAAGTCGGTGTTTGTTACTTTGACATTTAAAAGAAAATCCTTATGTAGGATAGAAATTGTCTACTGTAATCTGTTACATTGTTTTGACTGTGCCTGGCAAGCTGTTGGAAAGATTAGATTTCCCATGTGTGCATATTACCTCTAGTCCCTTAAAAACATTTCCCTTCTCATTGGGCATTGGTTTCCTCCCCCCCTTTTCCCCCCCTCAGTTGGTCAGTATTGGCTCCTCATATAACTATGGAAACGAAGACCAGGCAGAGTTCCTGTGTGTTGTCTCTAAGGAGCTACATAACCAATCATACGGCACAAGCAGTGAACCAAGTGAAAAGGCCAAGGTGAGTATTCCAGAACTGCAACAAAAACGTCTTTCATCAACTTCCTGACCATTGTTACAACCATTTATTGTGACTTACACTAAGTTTTGTATACATGTTGTCTATCACATGTCTAACATAAATGCACACAATTGTTTTATTGGTTATGGATGCTGCAATTCCTTTCTTTGCATGCTGCATTTCCTGCAGAGGACAAGTACAAGGATTGTTAAACATTTTGCCAATGAATGTATTTACCTTTCAATATTAGGGGACAATTGGTGAGATTTTGTTTAGACCCCTGCCATTGTGGCCTTAAACCTTTCTCCAAGAGCCCCTTTTCCCCTTGTGCCATATCATCCCTATGAGCCCATTACCTAGAGAGCATCCTGCTAATCATTTATCTAGACAAGAGCAAATCCTCAATAATGATTTAAACTACTTTAATATTTAATGACCTCCTGTCACTAGCTTCTGCAGTGTATGGAATTCTCCATAGCCTTAGTCTCCCTGCTTTCCAGTCAAAAAAATTGACATTTTAGGTTTCTTCCTGCCTGTTAAATGCTAACTCATACCTTTTGTCAAAGGTTTTTTGAAACATCTGTCTAGGATGAAATATACAGGCCTAAACATCTTATTTTTCTCTGACCATTTTCTTTTGCAGATTCTTCAAGAACAAGGCTCTCGAATGTGAAGAGACTGTTCAGTTCTTAGGATTGCGTCCTGCTATGATGTCCAGATATAAAGACTCAAACTACATCACATTCTGAGGAGCATTATGGCATGCAGGAGAAGCTGGCTAACTGCAGTCTACACATTGTGTACACAATTTTCTTTCAGATCTCAAATCAAAATGTGCAATCGATAGCGTTACTCTGTTTTTGGGCCTACATAGTAAAACTGGACTGTAGATTTTCACACAGAGAAGGGACTGATCACTATTGTCCACAGCATTTATACTTGGTCCATCATTTACTCAGGGTCTCTAATAGTGTTTTGGAAGATGCATTAGGTGTGCACTGTCTGGTGGGACATTGTTTCAAACATTTGTGCGTACTACATTATGCCAGTCCTTCGCATACAAAAATCAAACCTCTGAAAAATAAATTGGAAAGCAGGTTTTAAAAGTTAGATATTTAAGACTATTTATATGGAGTTGTATAGATTCATACTGTCTTGTTAGAGGTGAAGACTGTATTGACAGTTTTTTATTTATTTTTTACATGTCTTTAAACAGAGATTATTTATGTCCCTTTCCAAATATCCTTTCAACCTGCACATTATCAGTTTTTTGGAAGGAGGACATTCTTAGAACTATTTCTACCAGGGTTATTGTTTGATAATGAGGTTGAGGTGATGTTAGGGAATGCCAGATGTTAAAGGACTAAAACTTGTCTTCCATCCCCGGACTCTGGTGGGTTTTAGTTGGGTTACCTGTTAGGCAGCCACTGTGGAACTGGAACACATTGTTATATTTTAGTACATTAAACCTAGAGCCATTTGATAGGCACATTTTTTTCCACATTGACATATGACAGTGACTTATCGGCTGGTGTCGTGAAGGGCCTGTTTTCCATTTTACGTGAGAAAGAAAAATGTTTGTCTCTTGCATGAATTAGTGCATATCTGCTTATTTGTGTGTGCATACACAATCTTTACGCTTCTGCGGTTTGACTATATTGACCTTTGACAGGGCTGTATACCAAGCAAAATTACACCAAACTGTGGCAGTTTGCAATCATGCAAGTTCTGAGCAAAAATGCTTTGGTCATGTATTGATGAAAAGATTGGAAATTATAATGCGCAGTCATTACCATTGTTCAACTTGTAGATGGTTGAGCTACCTATTGAATACGTTAACATTGTCAGTACATGAAAACATTTCTTTTTTGAAAATGTTGCCATTGTTCAATGACCAAATCGATGTCTGAATTTCAACTTGAATCTGAATTTATTTTGTCAGCGATAAGGAAATTTGGTAGTCTACATGCATATCTATGAGGATTTGTACATAGGTAGTATAATAATATTCAGATGTATTATCAGTGTATGTTTTTTTTCTTCCTAACACACACACAGGGCTTTAACTAGTGGAATACAAGCTATAATTTCTGTAAAGGTCAACTGGATCCCTCCTGTTGCCTGATCAAGGTAAAGTTTACATGTCTAGTGTTTTATAATCCGGATCTTACTTACCTTGCCATTGTGACACAATGCTCTAATTTGGCATGTTTAAACATCTGTATATTACTATGTTTACATAGCAACTACCTGGGTATCTGGGATGTCAGCCATTTATCTAGTACGCAGACGTATAGTTTTCCAACATTTTCCTTGGACAGGTTTTTTCTTGTTCACTGACTTGTCTTGTGGTGATAAGTGCCTCTTGCCTCTGGGGCTTCACAGTGCATGTGAAATCTGTGTAGTAGTGATGCCCATAACCACAAGAGCTCACTGTTTGTGTCCACCCTGCAGTGACAGTGAAGACGTGTCTAGTGTGGTGTCCTTTGACTGCAGATTCTTAAACACAGAAGGGGGTGTCAGCCATTGCATGCATGGCCTGATTCACCTTCCACCATGCCCTCAGCTTTACAGGACACCACTCCACTGTGACACTTCAGCTCCTGTTTGACCGTTATTTTCTATAATGCTTATCAAGACACATTTGATCCCTCTTTGAGGCCGCTGTGGGTTTCTAATGGGACATTGTTCCAGTTTTCCGTTAAATGTATTTTTTAAATGAACAGATGCAGACAATTGTTATTTTCTCACTGCTGTTCCTATATAGTAGTATCAAATGTTTTGTATTTTTTTATGCTTACTGTATATACATACTATATATGTAATCGCATGTTTTGACTGGGGATGATGGAAATTATGGTGATGCTAGACATGGTGGATTTAATCAATAAATGGTAATGAATTCAACTCTTGTATTGTATTTGAACAAACTGTTGCAGAGCCATAGAGAAAAACTAACCACATGGCTGTCATCAATATGTTAGATGTACTGTATAGAGCAAGGGTGCACTTGAAAGGAAATATGGTAATAACTAAACATCTTTAGACACTGGTTGGCCGTTATTGTAAATAAGAATTTGTTCTTAACGGACTTACCTAGTTAGATAAATATCAAATGACAGACTCAGGTTCGGTCCATCACAGGGTTAAATCATATTGAGCTACTGTTCAAACACAGCTCCATTCAGTAGTGCACAAACAAAGACTGTACAGTATAAAGATGGGCAGAAACTGCTACTCATAGAGCCCCAAAGTGGACGTGTCATAATACCTATAAAACCTAGCGGTTAAAAAGATAAATGGTTCCATATAATCCTCACGTAATGTATAATATGTAGCCTACGGCAGGTGATCATATGATCCAATGTATTTTTATTTTACTTTTTATTATGACTTATTGTATGTTTGTGTGTGTGTGATATATATATATATACATACGGTGCCTTGCGAAAGTATTCGGCGCCCCTTGAACTTTGCGACCTTTTGCCACATTTCAGGCTTCAAACATAAAGATGTAAAACTGTATTTTTTGTGAAGATTCAACAACAGGTGGGACACAATCATGAAGTGGAACGACATTTATTGGATATTTCAAACTTTTTTAACAAATCAAAAACTGAAAAATTGGGCGTGCAAATTGGGCGTGGACAGGGAAGATGGTTAAAATTGATGGGAAGATGGATGGAGCCAAATACAGGACCATTCTGGAAGAAAATCTGATGGAGTCTGCAAACGACCTGAGACTGGGACGGAGATGTGTCTTCCAACAAGACAATGATCCAAAACATAAAGCAAAATCTACAATGGAATGGTTCAAAAATAAACATATCCAGGTGTTAGAATGGCCAAGTCGAAGTCCAGACCTGAATCCAATCGAGAATCTGTGGAAAGAACTGAAAACTGCTGTTCACAAATGCTCTCCATCCAACCTCACTGAGCTCGAGCTGTTTTGCAAGGAGGAATGGGAAAAAATTTCAGTCTCTCGATGTGCAAAACTGATAGAGATATACCCCAAGCGACTTACAGCTGTAATCGCAGCAAAAGGTGTCGCTACAAAGTATTAACTTAAGGGGGCTGAATAATTTTGCACGCCCAATTTTTCAGTTTTTGATTTGTTAAAAAAGTTTGAAATATCCAATAAATGCCGTTCCACTTCATGATTGTCTCCCACTTGTTGTTGATTCTTCACAAAAAAATGCAGTTTTATATCTTTATGTTTGAAGCCTGAAATGTGGCAAAAGGTCGCAAAGTTCAGGGGGCCGAATACTTTCGCAAGGCACTGTATATATGTATATATACTGCTCAAAAAAATAAAGGGAACAATTAAACAACACAATGTAACACCAAGTCAATCACACTTCTGTGAAATCAAACTGTCCACTTAGGAAGCAACACTGATTGACAAATTTCACATGCTGTTGTGCAAATGGAATAGACAACAAGTGGAAATTATAGGCAATTAGCAAGATACCCCCAATAAAGGAGTGGTTATGCAGGTGGTGACTACAGACCACTACTCAGTTCCTATGCTTCCTGGCTGATGTTTTGGTCACTTTTGAATGCTGGCGGTGCTTTCACTCTAGTGGTAGCATGAGACGGAGTCTACAACCCACACAAGTGGCTCAGGTAGTGCAGCTCATCCAGGATGGTACATCAATGGGAGCTGTGGCAAGAAGGTTTGCTGTGTCTGTCAGCGTAGTGTCCAGAGCATGGAGGCGCTACCAGGAGACAGGCCAGTACATCAGGAGACGTGGAGGAGGGCAACAACCTAGCAGCAGGACCGCTACCTCCGCCTTTGTGCAAGGAGGAGCAGGAGGAGCACTGCCAGAGCCCTGCAAAATGACCTCCGGCAGGCCACAAATGCGCATGTGTCTGCTCAAACGGTCAGAAACAGACTCCATGAGGGTGGTATGAGGGCCCGACCTCCACAGGTGGGGGTTGTGCTTACAGCCCAACACCGTGCAGGATGTTTGGCATTTGCCACTGGCGCCTTGTGCTCTTCACAGATGAAAGCAGGTTCACACTGAGCACATGTGACAGACGTGACAGTCTGGAGATGCCATGGAGAACGTTCTGCTGCCTGCAACATCCTCCAGCATGATCAGTTTGGCAGTGGGTCATTCATGGTGTGGGGTGGCATTTCTTTGGGGCGCTGTGCTCGCCAGAGATAGCCTGACTGCCATTAGGTATCGAGATGAGATCCTCAGACCCCTTGTGAGACCATATGCTGGTGCGGTTGGCCCTGGGTTCCTCCTAATGCAAGACAATAGACCTCATGTTTAATTTTTTAATTTTACCAGGCAAGTCAGTTAAGAACAAATTCTTATTTTCAATGACGGCCTGGGAACAGTGGGTTAACTGCCTGTTCAGGGGCAGAACGACAGATTTGTACCTTGTCAGCTCGCAACCTTCCGGTTACTAGTCCAACGCTCTAACCACTAGGCTACCCTGCCGCCCCATGTGGCTGAAGTGTGTCAGCAGTTCCTGCAAGAGGAAGACGTTGATGCTATGGACTGGCCCGCCTGTTCCCCAGACCGGAATCCAATTGAGCACATCTGGGACATCATGTCTCGCTCCATCCACCAATGCCACCTTGCACCACAGACTGTCCAGGAGTTGGCGGATACTTTAGTCCAGGTCTGGGAGGAGATCCCTCAGGAGACCATACGCCACCTCATCAGGAGCATGCCCAGGCATTGTAGGGAGGTCATACAGGCACGTGGAGGCCACACACACTACTGAGCCTCATTTTGACTTGTTTTAAGGACATTACATCAGCCTGTAGTGTGGTTTTCCACTTTAATTTTGAGTGTGACTCCAAATCCAAACCTCCATGGGTTGATAAATTTGATTTCCATTGATAACATTCAACTATGTAAAGAAAAAAGTATTTAATAAAAATATTTCATTCATTCAGATCTAGGATGTGTTATTTTAGTGTTCCCTTTATTTTTTTGAGCAGTATATATATATATATATATATATATATATATATATATATATATATATATATATATATTATTATTTTTTTTTTTTTTTTTTACGCTCATCTGTTACTGTCACTTTGTCATATTGTTGTCTAATATCTTTTCACTTTTGTTCTGAATGTTCTTAATTGGAAAATGCAAAAATAAAATATTTCAAAAATATATTTATTAAATGGTTCCAATCGTTTTTCCACAATTCATTTTTCCTATAGGGACATTTAGAAACTATTAAAATAAGGGCTGTGTTTTGTGTAGGCTTACCCTGGTGTGACGTTCTGATAACCACGTAAATCTCTCAGATAAGGTGAATTTTATTAATATATTCAGCTCTATTTTCTCTCAGATCTGAAAAAATGCTAATTAGCATTCAAGTAGGCATCATGCAAGACGATAAATCCAAGCAAGCTCCTGCACGTCATCTCTAGCTTACACATTTGCTAACAGGTATTATGTCCATTTAAAACTTGTACAAGACCGTTCACAGAATTTTCAATTTAAAGAAATGTAGCCAATTTAATCATTACTACATTTAGCTAACATTAGATAGTTAATCCAGAGATTCTTCATTTTGCTTTGATTTCGGCAGTCTCGTCCAGATCGTCATGGCATTTGCAGTTCTTTATGACAGCAGCTAATTAGCGTTTCATTTTGGGGGGGTAATATATTGATAAAAGTAACCTTGTCCTAGAGAGATTTACACTGTTATCAAAATGTCACGCCAGGGTAAGCCTACATGAAACACAGACCTTATTTTAAGTGTTTAAAATCCCCTATGGGATAAATGAATCGTGGTTAAAAAAAAAATGATAACCATTTCCCTGTTGGACCACTAGGCTTTATGGGTATTATTTAACGAGGCAAGTCAGCTAAGAACAAATTCTTATTTCCAATGACGGTCCACCCCTGCCAAACTCTAACGACGCTGGGCCAATTGTGTGCAGTCCTATGGGACTCCCAATCACGGACAGTTATGATACAGGCTGGAATCGAACTAGGGTCTGTAGTGACACCCCCAGCACCGATGCAGCACCTTAGACCTCTGCGCCACGCGGGTGGTACTCTAGAAATCCCCTATCACACTTGTAGGCAATGTCATCATGTCAGGGTCTAATGGCCCAGACTGTGCACATACATCCTGTCAAAGGCACTTCTTCAATATATAGTTGTTTTTTACGTAAATTAACTAGTCAGTTTGTCACTTTCACGAGGTTAGAGTAAAAACATGTTCCACTACTTAAGACATGGGCTCGAATCTAGGTTGTGCCTTCAGATTTTGAGAAAATGTACAACTAAGGAAGATTGTTATCACTTTTTTCACTAACTTCTCAAACCCCGGCTTGGTCTGCTTGGTCAGTTTCGCAAGCGTTCCTGGACGTCTCGCGATGTTGCACCTCTGGGTTTAGAAACTCTGTGGCACAACGTTGCAGAACGTTCGGATAGAAACACATCGATGAACTCTTTGGTAAATCAATCTAACACAAAAGTTTCAGTAGCCTACGATGCACCAAATATGTTCTAGTTCCGTTCTGGTTGCTGGTTGTACCCTCCTAAACACAATTCAGGTTTTGTGAACAAACCTCGTTTGTGAAGAGATCATCTGTATGTGTTAGAAACGAAGTAGTGTGATTATTGTCATCATAATGTTTAGCAGCTACTATATGGCTTATTAATGCATCACTATTCATTTCCACACAGAATGCAATATTTAAGTAGGAAAATACTCTCAAGTAATTACCAAAAATATTGTCATAAACTAATATTTTGGACACAGTCCTAGCCAGAAGATTCCAACCCTACTACACTTTTTTTTTTACAGTGAGCTGCACTGGGGATGGAAAGCCATCATGGTTAAATTAAGACAGCTGAGCCAGCATAAGATATGGGTCAGAAAACATACCTCAATGCAGACATGGGGTATAGAGAGAAATAGTAATGGTGTCTTTTTGTCGGCATTAACTCCGCCGTGATCCGTTGAACAAAGCCTATTAGGAAAATAAATGCTGTTTTTGTGGGGGTTTTGGATGAACAACAAAAATAAGATCTGTGGTAAACACAGGCTTAGGAGATCTTATATATTTTGTTCTATGAAATAATCTTCATAAGCTAACGTCACATTTTGTAAATGTTTAAGAATTTGTTATAAAAAAAGCTCAAATGCTTCATAATTCATAAAAGTCATGTTAACAGACTGCTATTATCGTACAGAACAAAACTAATAAGATCTCCTAAACCAGTGTTCACCTCAGACCTTTCTCCACTAATTTTTTGCATCTCAGTGCAAGAGGCGTCACTGCAGTACCTGGTTCGAATCCAGGCTGCATCACATCCGGCCGTGATTGGGAGACCAATAGGGCGGCACACAATTGGCCCGTAATCCGGGTTTGGCCAGAGTAGATAGTCATTGTAAATAAGAATTTGTTCTTAACTGACTTGCCTAGTTAAATAAAAATATAAAAATTCCCATTGGGATGGCTGAATGAACCACAGGTAACTAATTTCCGGGTTTTAGGACTACAATCTGGCGAGCTCTACCAGCACTGAACTCCAAATGTTACCTTTATCCAAACTGATACATCGAGAAGATTGAAATACAGCTTGTTTTTGTTGTTGTTGAAAAAACTGCCCTTTTTCGTCCTCATGCTATCAGTAGCCACTGGAGCCATTTTGGGATGACTGTACAATCAGTTATTTTGTTGTTCAACACGACGTGCCATTCCATAATGGCTGATGTTACTACTTCTAGTTAGCTTGAAGTTGGAAAAGGGCTTGAAAACAAACAGTATTTTAATCATCTGGTTGTATCCGTTTGGATGAAGGTCAAATTTGGAATACAGTAACATATCCCATCCCTGTATTAAGGTTTGTTTACTGACTCATATCTCATGCCAACTCTACAGTGTCTTAAATAAACTATGACGGTGTTCTGACCCCAGTGCAGCTCAGTGTAAACAAGCATAATGGTAGGGTCGAAATCTTTTGGATACATTCAGTCCCTAACTTTGGATGTACTGTCTCTTTAAATGCATAGCTGTCAAATGCTTTGCCTGAAAGTTAAAATTAAAATCTTAAATTATCATATAATTTGTACCAACATACGCTGTACCTTGCATGTTCTGCAAAATATAATACATTCATCGTATTAGTTGTGACACCACATAGTTCTCACGGAATATTCAATGTTTCATGTTTTTGTCTTGTTTGTTCTTGTTAAATAGCTGTCTCATAATACATTTTTTGATGGTAGCAAATTTGATTACATACACTCTTAATAAGCAACACCTTGTAGAGAACTAATTGTCATATTTAGTCATTAAAGCTAATTGTTTTCAGGCACTAGCAAGTAATCAGGTCCCATTTAGCCTAGGCTAAATTTCAGGGGGCTTTTCAGGAGGGAAACTTCTCTAGCCTAGCTAGATTTGTCTCGAGTTAGATTTTTTTTTTTAATTGGGCTACCCGAGTGTTCTTTAGAAATATAGCTAGTGATTTTTTTTTAATCACACTGAAGGTAAGTCTTTGTCGCCTACTGAGAATGTTTTTTATTTTTTTATCCGTAGTCTAAGTTTTCGTTGTTTTTTTGGTTTGGGGTTTATGAAGCTAACGCTTGAAAGCTTGTTAACTTGCTACTGTTAGCTAGGCTAAAGTAGTTGGCTGGCTAACTACGCTATCCAGACTGAAGACTGAAACACCTGCATTCACGCCGATCTTAAACGTCATGTTCTTTTCGGCTGGATATTTATTTGAAAGGTTAAGGCATCCTAAACTGGACTTCTATGTAGCTAACCTAGCCTCGAAATGTGACGGCTGCCCACTCTGTTGCACACTTGTTTAGCAGTTCTTCGTGCCAGAATTGCGCAGAGTTGCATTTTCGCTTTAGACAAGACTGCATTTGTATCTACTGCTTTACAAGTTATCCAATCAATATATACTTTATGGGGCATGTGTGTCAACAAAAGACACTGCTATAGCTAACGTGTTAGTTTGCTACATTTGCAACCAGCGTTACCTGTTAATGCCACTTTGTACCATTCCCGCTGAGTGATAACTTAACATCCAACAAATATCTCGGTTGTGAGAATTGAATTCCTTTAGCTCAAGGCCAAAGTTTTCCCTGTCATTAAATTCTAGGTCTCTCAATCGTGTCCGCATATTGATAGTGGCACATTCAAAAAATGAGTTGCGTTAGTCTGGTATGAAGTTTCAATACTATAGCCACAGATGGAACAATGAGATTTTTAAATATGAAGCAGCGCTTGGCGTTTCCTCTCACTACCAAATATGGTAGTGAGAGGAAGTCCACCGGCGTGCAGTGGGAGAAGATACAACGAAATAGATGTTGGTCTATATTCAGCACATTCTCTCATCGATTAAACACTTGATCTCAAAACAGTTTTCTATGTTTTGAACAGCGGATTAAATTCAGTGGACTTTAGCCTTTGCCAAAGTTTTTAAAGTCGCTTTGTTTCGGAGTGCAACGTTTAGTTATTGCACATGCGCATTTCAGAGTAGGCGTTCCCTAACGGAATATTCAGATGTATGCTAGAAATGGCCAATAGGCTCGTGTTTGGCTCTGCCCACCACCTTGCTTGTTCTGCCCACTGACTCATCTTTTCCTATTAGAATTGACAGTGTGATCCATCTTTTTTTTTTTTTTTTGCATTATTTAACTAGGCAAGTCAGTTAAGAACAAATTCTTATTTTCAATCATGGCCTAGGAACAGGTTAACTGCCTGTTCAGGGGCAGAATGGCAGATTTGTACCTTGTCAGCTATTATTTGCTATAGCTTTTCTATACCAGGGGCCCCAGCTACCTATAATATCCACACTTCCCAGATAATGTGATGTAAAATATTTTCACCAGTGTATGAATCCACCAGATTATTCAGTTTGTTTTCTTTGTCTTGTTTTATCCAGTCAGTGCTTACATTACACTCAGAGAAAAAAGGGCTCCGAAAGGGTTCTTCGGCTGATCCCATAGGGGGACCCTTCTGGGTTCCAGGCTCTACCTCGATCCAAAAGGGTTTCTGCAAAGGGTTCTCCTATGGGGATAGTTGAAGTACCAGATTGCACCTTTCCTAAGAGTGTTGGAGAACTTAAAGCCTACCTGAAAGGAAGTAGTTGTACCTTTTTACTACACACATATATGAGCAACAAGCTGCATTACAATGATGTTGAAAACAATATGAAAGAATGAGGTCATATTTAACACATTTCGACTAGGTCTCTGGTTGTGCCCCTTGGCACCTGTGGATGTGACCTAGTTGAAGTGGTTGCAGCATTGAGCTTTCTTAGCACCACATTTGGCGGTGCTGTTATCCAAAGACTAGTAACATTAATTGATCAAGTGCCAGAGAGAAATGACAACCACCTGAACTGATCTGTAGGCTGAACTTGTGCATCACATATGCATTGTTTTTCAATAGAACTGTGCACAACTGTTGATCCCTTTTTCCCAGTTGATCTGAGTGTTTCTGATTTAGGGAGTCATGTCTGGTATAGCCTTAAGTCGTCTTGCACAAGAAAGGAAGGCCTGGAGAAAAGACCATCCTTTTGTGAGTATCAAGGGACTTGGGTGGAAGCCATTTTCATGTCAGCAGTGCCTTTTCGTAGAAGCCAAGCTAGTTCTTTAAGGGCATGTGTCATTTTGGAAGACCTGTTTGTGAAAATGTGTGTTCTGGATCTTCTATTCCACATAACATTTTACACTATGCCAAGCAGAGCTGTACTGCCCTGGCCTGGTTGAATAAACTTTATTGATCCCAAATGGGGAATTGGAGTTGTCACCAGCTTAACTCTGACAGGGAGACAATACAGGCATAGGCCTACATCTGAACATGTACTGCATGGCTGTTGGAACAAATAAAATAGCCTACATTACAGGTGACTGAGCCGTTAACGGGGCAGCGCTGCCAACTGAACACATTGAGTTACGCCTCCATAGAGGGTCGGGGGCTAAGGATTTGTTCTGGGCAGGGCTGTAGTTGGCAAGTTCATGGAGTTGGACATTTAACGTGTTGAACAACATCTCGTCTTTCTCCCTAGGGGTTTGTTGCTGTGCCAACAAAAAACCCAGATGGAACAATGAACTTGATGAATTGGGAGTGTGCCATCCCTGGAAAGAAGGGGGTAAGTCTCTCTGGAGTGAGCGCTGAAATCTATATCTATTGTAGGCACCACTATGTTCAGGCTGGCGGAAGTGATCACTCCTGTGCAGCATAATAAGTTGTCATTGTATGTTTGTTTTTCAACTGGACAGCAGATCTTGTTTTAATACAACTAAGCAGAGTATTAATTGGTTGTAGGATATATTAAATACATTGAGGTGCTGGTACTAACATCTGTATAGCTGCTGGATGACCAGTGAACCAATGTTAATTGATTACCACAGTTGTGACATTCGCATTGCTTCACTATGAGTAACTCCAGTTACTGAAGGAGTGTTGACCAAATTTCTGTATTTCTCTCCACAGACCCCATGGGAGGGGGGTTTGTTCAAACTCCGAATGCTCTTCAAGGATGATTATCCTTCTTCACCTCCCAAGTGTATGTTTTCTCTTTTTTTAAAAGAGAATCCAATCAAATTTCTCTTTTTAAAAATCAATTTACAATATTACACTGATTAGCCAGATGGTGGCCCTATAACAAGAAAATGCTAACTTTCAGAGGTCATGCCCCTCACCCCATATTACATAGTCATGAAATTCGCTACAAGGGTCCCTCATAAGGAACTCATTTGCCTTGGACCCACAAGGTCCGCCATTGATAAATTTGTGAAACACCTAAGGTGCTACTCTTATGGCACCGAATGACTGATCTCCATGGAACTTGATATGGCATCTATGGCCAAAGGTCGCAACGCAATATTTTCCAGACTAGTACCTAAAACATGGCCACTATTGATGGTACCGCACAATTGACCCAGCGTTGGTCGTCATTGTGAATAAAATAAAAATTCTTAACTTCGTACGGCTGAAATCCCGTTACCGGGATTGATTTGACAACAGTCAAGTGAAAGTGCAGGGCGCCAAATTCAAACAAGTCTCATAATTAAAATTCCTCAAACATACAAGTATTATACACCATTTTAAAGAACCTTGTTAATCGCACCAGTGTCTGAATTCAAAAAAGACTTTAGGACGAAAGCATACAATGCGCTTGTTAGGTCAGCGCCAAGTCACAGAAAAACACAGCCATTTTTCCAGCCAAAGAGAGGAGTCACAAAAAGCAGAAATAGAGAATTAATCACTAACCTTTGATCTTCATCAGATAACACTCATAGGACTTCAAGTTACACAAAACATGTATGTTTTGTTTGATAAAGTTCATATTTGTATCCAAAAATCTGTTTACATTGGCGCGCTATGTTCAGTAATGTTTTGCTTCCAAAACATCCAGAGATTTTGCAGAGAGCCACATCAATTTACAGAAATACTCATGAATGTTGATAAAAATACAAATGTTATGCATGGAATTAAATATATATGTCTCCTTAATGAAACCGCTGTCAGATTTCCAAAAAGCTTTACGGAAAAAGCACACCATGCAATAATCTGCGTACAATGCTCAGGAACCAAAACAAGCCATACAGATACCCGCCATGTTGTGGAGTCAACAGAAGTCAGAAATGGCATTATAAACATTCACTTACCTTTGATCTTCATCAGAATGCACTCCCAGGAATCCCAGTTTCACAAATGTTTGTTTTTGATCGAGAATGTCCATTTGTCCAAATACCTCCTTTTTCTTTAGTTCACAAATCCAAATTCACGAGGCGCAGGCACTTAGTCCAGACAAAGTCAAAAAGTTGCATTACAGTTCGCAGAAACATGTCAAACGATGTATAGAATCAATCTTTAGGATGTTTTTATCATAAATCTTCAGTATTCCAACCCGGACAATTCCTTTCTTTAGAAATGAAAAGGAACGCAGCTCACTCACGGCTGGGCACATGACTTAGTTCATGGTATTCGCTCTTATGCCCTCCCCCTTCACAGTAGAAGCCTGAAACAAGGTTCTAAAGACTGTTGACATCTAGTGGACGCCTTAGGAAGTGCAATTGGACCAAATGTTACTGTGTATTGGATAGGCAAAGACTTGAGAACCTACAAATCTCAGATATCCCACTTCCTGGTTAGATTTTTTTTCTCAGGTTTTTGCCTGCCATATGAGTTCTGTTATACTCAGACATCATTCAAACAGTTTTAGAAACTTGTGTTTCCTATCCAAATCTAGTTATATGTATATCTTAGCTTCTGGGCCTGAGTAGCAGGCAGTTTACTCTGGGCACCTTATTCATCCAAGCTACTCAATACTGCCCCCTAGCCATAAGAAGTTAAATGACTGTTCTAGTTGAATAAAATGTTTACCGATGTGATCTGGCACATAAATGCATGTATCAGTCAAGCATGTTCATTGTAACTAAATTTGGTACGCGTATTGTAAACACTGTCAATACTCAACATATGCAAGAGCATTCATATTGATGACATGGTGGCTTTATAATGGGCACATGGTTTTATTGCTGTCTGACTCAATGATGAAATTTGGCACACATGCTCAGGGATGAGTCTAGTTAACTGACACAATATCAGACACCACGGGACCCATTTTACACCATGGGTGAGTGATACATCTTGACAAATGGATCTGTCATTTACCAAATTAGTGATTGCCCCAAAGGGGTGTTGCATTATTAGTGGGGGACGACATGTTTACTCATGCCTTGTTTTCAATTAAAATGGCCATCAAACATAAATAGCTTCTTCGTGAAGAGCAATTTTCAAGAAGGAATTTTGTTAGGACTGGTGTGTGGGTGGTGGGAAAACAGAACCAGCTGTTTGAACTCTCCTTATTGGTCTAACACATTTACCAAAACAGGCTGAAAATTCAGTCTTTTCAAACCGCTCTTACACTAAAAGGGCATTATCATTATGTTCAATCTTATTCCAACCTCTGTGCGGATAGAGGGAGATATCTATCGAAAATCACTGTTTAATGAACTGCAAATAAGTGCCATCTGGAACTTTCTCCAGATTGTGCTAATTATATTTTCTCCGCTCTTGGCAGGCAAATTTGAGCCCCCTTTGTTCCATCCAAATGTATATCCCTCTGGTACAGTCTGTCTATCGATTTTAGAGGAGGACAAAGACTGGAGGCCAGCCATCACTATCAAACAAGTAAGAGCTTTCATCCAAGACCCCTTCTCTGGTTTTAGCTTTTTATTTGCCTAGAACTCCAGGAATAGTCATACATTCTCCTCAGTATGTATTTGGACAGTGAAGCTAATATTACAAATTTGTCTGTGTACTCCAGCATTTTTGATTTGAGATCAAATGTTTCATGAGGCAGTACAGAATGTCACATTTAGAGTATTTTCATCTGTTTTAATCATTTAAAAATTAAAGCATTTTATGTATCTAGTTCCCCCTTTTCCAAAAATGCAGTGAAAGATACGGAAATAATAGAAGTGTTAAATGCACAACGAGTAACGCAAACGTGGCTATACACATGTGTACCAGTAGAGTCGCTGTGCAGGGGTACAAGATAATTGCCATAGTGCATTCACCTTGACTTATTTTAAATTGATTTTTTTTTAAATCATCAATCTAAACACACTACCACATGACAAAGCACAACAGGTTTTTAGAAATGTTTGCAAATTTATACAAAAAAAACATACCTTATTTACTTACGTGTTCAGACCCTTTGAGACTTGAAGTTGAGCTCCGGTGCATCCGGTTTCCTTGAGCTGTTAACACAACTTGGAGTCCACCGGTTATACATTCAATTGATTGGACATGATTTGGAAAAGCACACAACTGTCTATATAAGGTCCCATGGTTGACAGTGCATGTCAGCGCAAAAACCAATGCATGAGGTCGAAGGAATTGTCTGTAGAGCATCGAGACAAGATTCTGTTTAGGCACAGATCTAGTGAAGGGTACCAAAAAAATGTGTGCAGCATTGAATGTTTCCAAGAACAGTGGCCTCCATCACTCTTAAATGGAAGAGGTGTTTGGAACCACTATGATGTTTCCTAGAGTTGGCCAAACTGCAATTGGGGGAGAAGGGTCTTTGTCAGGGAAGTGCCCAAAAACCTGATGGTCACTCTGACAAAGCTCCAGAGTCCCTCTGTGGGAGAAACTTCCAGAAGGACAGCCATCTCCATCTCTGCAGCACTCTACCAATCAGGTCTTTATGATATAGGGGCCAGATGGAAGAAACTCCTCACATGACAGCCTGCTTGGAGTTTACCAAAAGGCACCTTAAGACTCTCAGACCATGAGAAACAAGATTCTCTGGTCTGATGAAACCTGCCACCATCCCTACAGAGAAGCATTGTGGTGGCAGCATCTTGCTGTTGGGATGTTATACAACGACAGGATCTGGGAGACTAGTCAGGATCCTGGCAAAGATAAATGGAGCAAAGTACAGAGATTAGAGGTTGACCGATTTAATTAGGGACGATTTCAAGTTTTCATAACAATCCTAAATTGTTATTTTTGGGCACAGATTTGGCAGATTTTATTTTTTTATTTTATTATTATTATTATTTACACCTTTATTTAACTAGGAAAGTCAGTTAAGAACTCATTCTTATTTTCAATGACGGCCTAGGGAAGGTGGGTTAACTGCCTCGTTCAGGGGCAGAACGACAGATTTTCACCTTGTCAGCTCGGGGGATCCAATCTTGCAACCTCACAGTTAACTAGTCCACCGGTATAAGGACCTGCCTCTCTCTTGTTGCACTCCAAGGAGAATGCCTGTTACGTGAATGCAGTAAGCCAAGGTAAGTTGCTAGCTAGCATTAAACTTATCTTATAAAAACAATCAATCATAATCACTAGTTAACTACAAATGGTTGATATTACTAGATATTATCTAGCGTGTCCTGCGTTGCGTATAATCTGACTATACAAGTATCTAACTGAGCGGTGGTAGGCAGAAGCAGGTGTGTAAACATTCATTCAAACAACACTTTGTTTTGCCAGTAGCTCTTCGTTGTGCGTCAAGCATTGTGCTGTTTATGACATCAAGCCTATTAACTCCCGAGATGAGGCTGCTGTAACCGAAGTGAAATGGCTAGCTAGTTAGAGCACGCTAATAGCGTTTCAAACATCACTCGCTCTGAGCCTTGGAGTGGTTGTTCCCCTTGCTCTGCATGGGGTAACGCTGCTTCGAGGGTGGCTGTTGTCATTGTGTTCCTGGTTCGAGCCCAGGGAGAAGTGAGGAGAGGGACAGAATCTACTGTTACACTGGCAATACTAAAGTGTCTAGAAGAACAGGTTAATGAAATACAAATGGCATAGAGGGAAATACTCCTATAATAAGTGGACTTAACATGAGTCTTCAATATTCTCAGGTAAGAAGTTAAAAGGAACTACCAGCTTTATATGTTCTCATGTTCTGAGCAAGGAACTTTTTATGTTTTACCCCTTTTTCTCCCCAATTCCGTGGTGTCAATTGTTTAGTAGCTACTATCTTGTCTCATCACTCCCATACGGGCTCGGGAGAGACGACGGTTGAAAGTCATGCGTCCTCCGATACACATCCTAACCTAGCCGCACTGCTTCTTAACACAGTGCGCATCCAATCCGGAAGCCAGCCGCACCAATGTGTCATCGGAAAAACTGCACCTGGCAACCTTGGTTAGCGCGCACTGCGAACAGGAGTCGCTGGTGCGTGATAAGACAATGACCGACCAAGCCCTCCATAACCCGGGTGACGCTAGGCCAATTGTGGGTCGCCCCATGGACCTCCCAGTCGCGGCCGGTTACGACAGAGCCTGGGCTCGAACCCAGAGTCTCTGATGGCACAGCTGGCACTGCAGTACAGCGCCCTTAACCACCCGGGACGCCTTGGTAAATAGACAGCGGCGAAAAATATAGATGACCACCCCCCTTGGTAAATAGTGTCAAAGGTTTAGTGTTTGGGCCTATATTCCTTGCACACCATGACTACATCAAGCTTGGGATTCTAACTCGTTTGATGCATTTTGTTTTGTCAAATAGGAACTGAATGGTGATTTGATGACTGGAGTAATTTTTATCTTGGCAAGTAGAGGTTTTTGAACACTTGTAAATGAATCCCGAGTGCTATGATTTAAGAAGCCATGAATAATGATTCCAGTTAGAGGCTACAACAAAACATACTACCATCTCCAAGAACAGGAGATTATCATTTTTCAGAGGTATGATCTTTGTACCTCTAACCTCACTTACCGTAATTCACGAATACATTTTGAGACAGTAAAACATATGTAGGAAAATATCCTTGAATAAAAGGTGACCTTCTGTACTGTCACCTCATTGGGCCCCTGAGTGGCGTATTAGAGGCGTCACTACAGACACCCTGGTTCGATTCCAGGCTGTAACACAACCGGCTGTGATTGGGAGTCCATAGGGCAGTGCACATTTGTCCCAGCGTTGTCCGGGTTTGGCCAGTGTAGGCAGTCATTGTAAATAAGATTTTGTTCTTAACAGACTTGCCTAGTTAAAACATTTTATTTAATTGACCTCAAATCCAAAATGATGGGCTATAGACATTTTTTTTTTTTTGTCCAAATGCATATGGAGTGATCTTTGCATCGGTGTGGATGAGAACTACTTGTGTATACAGGTGACTCTTGGCTGCACTGTAAATGGGTTTGCTGCAGAGGGCAGCAAGGCTTCATGGTTGTTACTTATTAGGTAAAATTGATTTGAAGCCATGGAAAGTTGCGAACACAAATTGCCATTATACTTTGTTTTCATCCACAGATATTGTTAGGAATCCAAGAGCTCCTAAATGAACCAAATATCCAGGATCCTGCACAAGCTGAGGCGTATACAATTTACTGGTGGGTCTGAGAAGATATTTTAATTAAGTGAAAGGTTTGTCAAATGTCAGTTGGAATAGGATATACACAGCTGCTGGCAATCTTCTCATTAGCTTGTGCCCCTCCTGGTCAATGGTTTGTCTAGCTGTTTGCAAACATTGTTGCAAGGTTGTTAGTTGATACTTGATATTTCCAGGAAATATCTCATTCCTCATAACATGCCTCCATCTTTCTTTCATTTCAGCCAAAACAGAGTGGAATATGAAAAAAGGGTTCGAGCACAAGCCAAAAAGTTTTCTCCATAAAGCTTCAAGACTACACAAGATAGAAGAAATTGGTTTGCTGAGGATTTTGTCTCTGCCCCCTTTTTGTCTGCCTCCAACTATGCCATTGTTCACCTATTTCCTGCTGGACTGTTTTAAAACTGAATGTGTGCCATTTCTGTCCATCACCCACATACTGATGCACCCTTTTGCTTTTTTGATTCGGAAGTCCTGGATTTGAAGGTGCACTATGCCGCCACCACAAAGGATATTCCGTTCTCCAACTGTGGTATTTCTTTTTTCAAGAGCTCACGCTTGTCAGAAAAGACTGTACGAGATGGGAGTCACTTCTGTTGATTTTTATTCATGTGTTCAATGGTAGGCAAAATAATTTTATGTTCTGATAAAGATATAGAAAAACAGGCCTCAATGAATCTATTCAAAGGTAGTTTAGTGTCTCTGCATCAGACTCTTAAGTTGTTTTGGTCCAACTATTTACATTTAAATATGTTTGTACAAAGCTAGTGTTAATAATACATGTCGATGTACTCAGTTCCGTCTTTCCCATTGTGTTGCCAGTTGAAGGTGGACTTTGGGTAACAATAACAGCTTTAGACTGTGTACATGATCAAATCAATATTCAAGGGAATTTTAATGCTTAAAAACTAATTGTTGAATAAGATATTTGGCTACAGAAGTGCCATTTCTTATCAATCGCTTTTGTCCAAAAACCAAATCCTGTGACATGACAACACATACCGGAGGAGTTACTGGATAGTTAACTAACGAACTCGCTACATCTGGTAGCTGCATGCATGACTAGAATGAACAACTAAAAGC
This sequence comes from Oncorhynchus masou masou, assembly GCF_036934945.1. Lineage (NCBI taxonomy): Eukaryota > Metazoa > Chordata > Actinopteri > Salmoniformes > Salmonidae > Oncorhynchus > Oncorhynchus masou. Next base: position 12,494,418 of record NC_088226.1, on the reverse strand, counting down.
ACACCCTATTTCTGTTTGAAAATGGAGAAAGCGTAGGAGTTGGACTGTTTGTGCCCAAAGTCTACCTTTTAAAGCTGTTAAAAGGTTTTGAGTGACCTTCAGGACTGTTCAAATGAGACTGTACCTATGAGACAATCTGGTAACCCTACATAAGGGACCCTTTCAAGGGAGGATGTAACGGGTTTATAGATCCTGGTGGCCCGTCATTTATTTGGTTTTCTGAGATTAATGTTTTGTTTGCACATAAGACTAAAACGCCAACAAATCAGCTCCAAATAATTTTAATTTGAGATCTGTTCCAAAGTATTCCCACGCATAATAGACATGTGGTTTGTGAGCAGGTTTTGAAATTGTCTTGTTAAATATCTGTTAGTGATTCTTGCGGTCAATTTGCAGTCTGCAAATATTTGTTATGTTCTGGCCCCCTGACCATCCGCTCAAGGAAAACTCGTCCCGCACTGAATCTAGTTGCACTATCCCTTTAGAGCAGGGATCGTTGACATTTTGACAACTAAGACATGTTATCCATGAGTTCATATGACTGGGCAGGTAGAAAAAGGCAAAATAGCCAAAATATCTCTTATCCCTTTTAATCAATATAACTAGGGAATAGTAATTGACTTCTGTGTGTGCATGTCACACCTTTTCAAAGAGGGAATCCTCTTCGCTCTACGCTAACCCCATGGGCCCTTATGATTGCGTTTCACATTCTGGTTACAGCTAGCAATTAACACATCATGCAAATGTCAGGTTTTGTGATGCAAATGATATCATTAGTGCAGTCACCATCATGCACACCAGCTATACATCCTGTTGTGCCAGATTTGCTCAGGAACACATCAGTGTTGATATTACATGACCAACATGTTTATCAGGCTGTGTGATTTGAAGTGACATTCCTGTCTGATTGTCATTGACAGACTGACGTGATTATTTTGGGGGGCCTTTATTACTTAGTTTCCTCTGATCTTCCTCAAATTGCTACTCTTACTGTGTACGTGAATAATAACCAAAATGAGTGTCGCTGTGTTGATGAACCAATCCGATGCCATAAGGTGTTCCTTGGGTTGAAGTGGCATAATTCTGTAAGTCAGATTTCTAATCAGCTCAGTTCATCCACTAAGGCATTCACTTTCAGAAAATCTCCTTGGTGTCATACTTAATAAGCATGATACAAACATTGATTACACCTCAGTGACAAGATGGTGTGTTGTGGATGGCTATTGATTTAGTCAGTGTTAAGTCAGTGTTCGCTACTAGTGGTGCTGTTTTGACAACCCCACATTAAAAAAAAACATGGGACGTGGATCAGCTCAAATAGCACAACTGAAAATTTCAGGGTGAGAACAAAAAACTGGGTGAAATGGAAGAGTGTTGATGACTATCTGCAGGTTGGCTTTATGGGGCATCATTAAACATGGATTAAAGCTAATAATTTTTTGCCCAAAGTTATTTTCCCCTCCTTACTCCCTAAACTAGGGGGCTTGTTATTTAAAGATACTGTGCCACTGCCACTTCAAACTGTTCCATCCAGCTGGGGCGGTGCACTAATGATGTGGCCATGGAAACGGAGCTGCCAGAGGGTCACCCTGTGTCTTATCACTAAGCACAAAACATGGACAATCCTTTATTCCCTTCTGCAGATTTAGAGTTAGGATAGCTGACATGATGGAAGATAAACCATGGAATAAATGATTTGCATATTCATTCAGACATGCTTATTCACTGTGGAGGAATCTTACTTTTTAAAACCTTTTAACTGGGATGTGGGACACGCAGGAGAGGGAATCCTATACTAGGTTCATCAGCAAATGGAAGAGAGTCGCAACCTGTCCTTGACGAGTAGGTGGAGGAGGGAGTACAGGTGCTCCATCTAGCTGCAACTTCAAATGCCTAAGAGGACCCGTTGACTGGACTGTTGCATCCTCTTTCAATGCTGTACTTTCATTTCTAATTTCTGACTCTGAAACCCTGGAGGCCAAGTGCTGTGACAAGCCATTAAAATGTATTCCGATATAGTCACACTCCTAGAAAAAAACTTCCAAAAGGGTTATTTGGCTGTTCCCATAGGAGAAGCCTTTTTGGGTTCCATGTGAATCCTCTGTGGAAAGGGTTTTATATGGAACCCAGAAGGGTTCTTCAAAGAGTTATCCTATGGGGACAGCTGAAGAACCCCTTTGGGTTTTACATAGTACACTCTTTAGAAAAAAGGGTGCTATTGAGAGGTCCTTAGGAAGAAAGGCACCTAGCAGCAGACAAAAAAAATACGTTTAGAGTGGCTCTTTACATGGGAAACAGTCCAATCACAGTCTAACCCTTGCTCAACCCCGAGTCTCTAATTGTCAGTGACTGGGGCAAGTCATTCATTTTCATTATTAAAGGGGAAATATTAAAATAACCAACTCATCTGTTAATGCCATTGTCTGCCCACAGTCTTCCTCACTGTTTTTTCTCTCTCCTTTCGCTATAGGCATGACAAACTCTTTACATGACTCCTGAGTGACAACAACTATACCGAGCCAAATATAATTGCAACATGCTACATTTTCAAAGATTTTACTGAGTTACAGTTCATATAACGAAATCAGTCAATTGAAATAAATTCATTAGGCCCTAATCTATAGATTTCACATGACTGGGCAGGGGTGCAGCCATGGGTGGGCCTGGGAGGGCATAGGCCCACCCACTGGGGAGCCAGGCCCAGCCAATCAGAATGCATTTTTCACCACGAAACGTCTTTATTACAGACAGAAATATTCCTCAGTTTCTTCAGCTGTCTGAGTGGCTGGTCTCAGACAATCGCACAGGTGAAGAAGCCAGATGTGGATGTCCTGGGCTAGCGTGGTTACACGTGGTCTGTGGTTGTGAGGCCGGGTTGGATGCACTGCCAAATTCTCTAAAGCGATGTTGGAGCCGGCTTATGGTAGATAAATTAAGATTTAATTATCTGCCGACAGCTCTGGTGGACATTCCTACAGTTAGCATGACAGTTGCACTCTCCCACAAAATTGGAGTTATCTGTGGCATTGTGTTGTGTTTCAAAACTGCACATTTTAGAGTGGCCTTTTATTGTACCCAGCACAAGCTGCACCTGTGTAATGATCATGCTGTTTAATCAGCTTCTTGAAATGCCAGACCTGTCAGGTGGATGGATTATTTTGGCAAAGGAGAAATGCTCACTAACAGGGATGTAAACAAATTTGTGAAAAAGATTTGAGAGAATTAAGCTTTTTGTGGGTATGGAACATTTCTGGAATGTTTTATTTCAGCTCATGAAACATGGGACCAACACTTTACATGCTGCGTTTTATATTGTTGTTCAGTATAATTCTATCCACATAACTGCTGCGTTTATATTGTTGTTCAGTATAATTCCTTCCACATAACATAAATGTCAATTAAAACTCAAAAGAGCATGACAAGTGCCCTTGAATTGCCTTTCCTTCAGCAGATCAATGGATGTGAACAGCCAAATCACAAGATTCTGTTGCGCCTTGGCTTTTCCGCTGGCGCAAAGTGGTTCTATTTGGGAAGTGTCCTTCCCTGTGCCATGAAATGGTGCCTGACTGGAGCTTTTTCTTCACTGTGTGTGGAATAATTGCTGCACGTGGAGAGGCAACCTACCCCAGCAGCCGGGTAATTAATATGTGTGTGCAAAAGAGAATGAGAGAGAGGAAGAGTGCGATGTGTAGTATCTGACAGGGAAGCTAAGGGTTGTTGGTGATGGTGCCTTTCACTTGCTCCATGCTGGTTCATGGAAACTAGGAAGGAGATCCTCTGAAGTTGCCATCGTGTTGTTGTGTGTGAAAGAAAAACACATTTTCCTTGCTGACAATATTCTCATGTAGCTTATCACTTCTCTAAAAGACTAATTGTTGGCCTATTGCAAAAAGTCTGATTACAATTTGAAATCTTGGTTTCCTGGCTGAGGGGAATAACATGTAACTCAGGCTGAAGATGATCTACAATCACACTGAATAATGTGGCATACTCACTCTCAAGGCACAGGAGAGACCTTACAGATGTTTGGGGCCCCGTACACTAGTTAAAAGTCTGTAATAATCCAATTACAAAATCCCACAATGTGTGCATGGATGCCCAGATGGTTGCAGCACAGATATTCTCAACAGATCACCTCTGAGCAGTGCCCAGGAGGTGGTAACACCCATGCTGTGACTCAGAACCCCTGCGGGGACTCTTGGACAGCATTTGAATAAGCAGGCAAAATAGCCTCCACAATCCAGAGGGAAAAAGCTTCTGATCTGAAAACCTGTCAAAAGCTAGGAAAGAGAGAGCCTGTTCTTAGATGGGTATAGCATGTATCAACCTGTTATGGGATTTGATATCCTGCAGCCTATTCACAACAGTACACCATATGGCCCACCATCAAATAACATGGAACCTTAAAAGTCATGCTGGCAGTATTGGTGGCCATCCTTCAAGTGCATAATAGGTTCACAAGGAGGAAGCCAGCTATGGTCTTTTCTGAGCCAATGTCTGGTTTAGTAGCAGCCCTTTCCATATTAGACTAGAGCCAAAATACCACTCAAAAACTATCTTTTGGTATTTGTTTCATTTATTGTAAGTTTTCTTCCATATTAAGAGATAAAATATAAATATAAAATAAGAATAAAAAAACTAACAAACAGATGGAAATTGAACACTAAAGCTCGGTTTAATAAAGGAATTAGCCCCAATAGATGGAATGTACAGTATAATCAAGAGACAAGTAAACAACCATTCTAAGAGAATCCTTGCAGCATGATAGCTGATAAATCAGGTTATTGGTAATTCAGGTAAGGTTCCCACGCTTTGTACAACTGATCTGTTTTAGAATGTGATGTACATGTCAAATATTCCAACGGAACCCATTGAAAAAGCATCTTATGCCAACCTTTAAAAGATGGGACCTTGTCAATAACTGTAAGAGGATGTTTTTCCTCTCTGCGAAGGTAAGGATGTTTTACAACCTCCTTTTACCCATAGAGGTATCATGCCTACTAGGGAGACCTAATAGCAAAGAAACCAAGTCCAAATCTAGGTCAACCCCTAGAATTTGTTCAATTTCTTGAAGGACATTAGAACAGTACCTTTGTAATTTGGAAAATGACCGTGCATATCTCCAAATGTCCTCCCACATCTTCTCGTCGAATAGTAACAGACAGTTCATTCTCCCACACTGGCTTGACCCCTTGTGTGTCTACAGTAGAAAAGGGCCTTAAAGCATCCTAAAATGAACTTACAGACATTTCCTTTGTGAGGAAAAAATGCATTCTTTCAAAGACAGACATATCAGGGTTGCCAACTAAGATGGTGCTCTTCAAAATATGTCTGATTTGTATAAAGCGGAAATAGTCCTGCTTTGGGAGCTGATATTTCTCAACCATCTGCTCCAATGACATTAGAATCCTGTCAGCTAATACATAATTTAGTCTGCCTATGCCCTTATTAAGCCAAAGGTTAAAACCAACATCCAGCAATCCTGTTACAAAATCGTGGTTGTTAAGAATCGGGGTAAGAGCAGAGGTTAGTTTGGACCTTCCCTCAAAACGTTGAACTGATCTCCATGCTTTGAGTGTATTAAGTGTAATGGGATTATTGCAGCTATAGATTTGAAGCTTCTGAAAATAAAAGATCCTGCAAGGGGTATTTTGAAAAATAAGTCACAATATCTAACCAAATAGAGGAGTCATCATTTGTTATCCAACCAGTAATATGCCTTAAGTGGGCACACCACTTATAAAAACTCATATTGGGCAGATTTAAGACCCCTATAGAACTTGGCAGCTGTCTAGACTTGCGTTTATTCCATATAAAGGAATTTAACCAGCCATTTTAACATTGTATTACTTTATTGGAAAATAAGACAGGGATCATTTGGATTGGGTTAAGTAGTCTAGGTAAAACATTCATTTTCAGAAGGGATATTCTACCTAACCAAGAAATCGGAAGATAATTCCAGCGCTCCAGGTTAGTCCATTGTTGATACAGTCCCAAAATGTTTTGCTTTACAGCAATTGAGTGTTTAAGATATAGAACTTTGATCAGTGGTGTAAAGTACTGAAGTAAAAATACTTTAATGTACTACTTAAGTAGTTTTTTGAGGTATCTGTACTTTACTATTTATATTCTTGACAACATTCCTAAAGAAAATATTTACTTACTCCCATACATTGTCCCTGACACCCAGAAGTTACATTTCAAATGCTCAGGCAGGACAGCATTATGGTCCAATTCATGCACCTATCAATATAACACGTTGTCATCCGTACTGCCTCTGATCTGGCAGACTCACTAAACACAAATACTGTGTTTGTAAATTATGTATGAGTGTTGGAGTGTGCCCATGTCTGTCTGTAAATGAAAATAAAAAATATGTGCGGTCTGGTTTGCTTAAAATAAGGAATTTGATGTATAGCATTTACTTTTACTCAAGTATGACAATTGTGTACTTTCCCCATCACTGTACTTAAGTACATTTAAAACCAGATACTTATAGACTTTTACTCAAGTACTATTTTACTTGGTGACTTTCACTTTTATGTGAGTCTAACCCTAACCCACTTTCTATTAAGGTATCTTTACTTTTACTCAAGTATGACAATTGAGTACTTCTTCCACCACTGACTTTCAAAATACAGAAAGTGTCACAGTATGATGCGCTTTACATGGTATTTTCCTTTTATTAATTAGCCAAGTAGCTAACAGCTTGTGGCTATTGGCTATGCTAAACTGAGTTGGGGTGGAAAAACATCCCCCAAGCAGGAAGCCTTTTCTGCTGTGCAGGCCAATTAAGCATTGGGTATAGGAGATTCAGAGTTCACACAAATTCGAAGTTCACACGCATTCTGATTTAACAGCTCATACAGATCAATGCCTGGCATTGGGTCCAGTGTGGCTCAGTTGTCTTCCTGCAGCGATGGTTGTGGGTTCGATTCCCACAGGGACCAGTATGGAGAAAAAAATGAAAATGTATGCTCTGGATAAATGTCAAATGTAATGGAGTGAGGAAAGATTGAATTGAGTACATTTCCATGTCACTCAAAATTACATCCCATTGGGTGGTGGAACCTCCCCTGAGTGACAGCCATTCAAAGTTATTCTAGATTGTCTTCAGCTTGACCCTCATGACCGGGTTCATTCCCAAGGGTGTATGCTAGGATGTGTAAATTGAACTATTGAACCAATCGATAGACAATTTGAAACATGCTTTTGAGAGACCTAGGAGTTGTTTCGAACCTGCGTCTGATTCTTGGCTCTCCTTTCACACCACACAATTGTTGTCAATCAATCAATCACATTTATTTACAAAGCCCTTTTTACATCAGCAGATATCACAAAGTGCTTATACAGAAACCCAGCCTAAAACCCCAAACAGCAAGTGGCTAGGAAAAACTCCCTAGAAAGGCAGGATCCTAAGAAGGAAACCTAGAGAGGAACCAGGCTCTGAGGGGTGGCCAGTCCTCTTTTGGCTGTGCCGGGTGGAGATTATTGCCATTAAGGTCAGATTGTCTGGTCTACCTGAAAGATATATTTTTGTTCCATAGATAGTGTGCACATCGCTGAGCCTACCTTGTGTCATGCTATTTGTGTGATACATTTCGCAACACTTTTCCCCCAGTTTTTTTCTGTTTGGTTATGAGGGAACAAACTCACAGTCAATTTTATATCTCCCAATGTTTTTAATTAATGTCTTCAGTATAACTCTGTAGGATCTCACCTCTTCTCAGTAGCCCCAGTACAAGGAGTGACCTTGAGAAATGTCAAGCCTGTAAGTTAATCACCATGTTGGACCTTTAATACAAATACCATAAATGTCTATTTGGCATCTTCACTCAGTTGAGGGACACATTTATTTCAATATCATGAGTTTTGTAAGCTTTTACCAGAATTTGTATATTTTGGATCTGATTGGGAGGCAGACAGTTCCACCTCATTACCTGTTATCATGTTATAGCCTATTATTTAGAATTCCCATCATTCACAGAAGGGATCATCAACTATATTCAGTCGGGGGTCAGTTTTTTTTCTTGAGCTGATGGTCGGGGGGAAGGAACATAATTATAAATCATTTGTAGACTGCAATTTGACCCCAAGTAGCCCAAACAAATACAATATTTGACTAAAACAATAATTTCAAACCGTGCTTACATTTGTGGGCAGTTACATGTGTCTCTCAGATTTCCAAAATTTAAATCACTTGGAGTGATTTCATGATGTTTTACAGTCTTTTATGTCTAATAATAAAACCACTTGCAGGCCAAATTTGGCCCGTTTACAGGTTGACTTGATAATATTTGACTTCAGGTACATCGACTGTTCCCTGTACCAAATAAACAATAACCTGTTATGTTCATGTTGGTGTAGTTGGCTGAACACAAATATCCTTTGTTATTGTATAATTTTGAAGCTATAGCAAATGATTATGACAGAAGACACAGGTAGAGCTAGCTAAATGTGACAGGTGGATCTACCCTCTTCTTCACAGAGCATATTTCTTTCATCCCTCCGCAACAGCCCGAGGCGGGGAAAGTGTGCCTTGACTTCCTGTGACTATATATGGAGACCACCGGTATAGCATGAGTGAAGAAGAAAACATCTCCGGGAAAAATGAGAGCGTTTGTCTGTGATCAAATAAAATTAATTAACGTTTATTGCGGCCGATGACTATCTCCTGTCTTAAAGAGACAAACACGTATTTACCGTCGATTTTGTTGTGCTATAAAACAGAAACTCAGAGACGCAAGCAAAAACATACGCACATCGCAACTGTGAATGAGAAAGCTACAGGTGAGCAATATTTTTCTTTATCTACAGCATTTCAACTTTATTTAGTTGCACGTATACCATCTCTATTCCATGTCTGTTTTAAAGATGAAAAGAGCACTTTGCATTATTGATTGTGTGCTGTTTCAAGATGTGAACATTTTGGAGGGGGCATTTCATTTTTTTCATACCTGTTGATTTGAATTGTAACCAACTTGCGTGCATAATCAACGAATATTTGAATAAGTTGACAGATAAATATTTTATGCCATGGTAAAGCGTATGTGTATGAATGTCGTTTTGTTGACACTTATGTGATAGTCCCCCTTTAAGTTTATTATTCCAAGAAAAAGTTGTTTATCCATCACCTCAGAATCCCATAATATTAATTTCGGTTTTAAAATGAAATCCTAGTTAATCATGATGCTTTTGGTTGATCTGTTGTTTGATTATTGACCAGAAAAAAAGTACGAACGGGTGATTTCATTTCCTCAACAAGGTGTTGTCTAAATGGTACGCACAAATATATTATTCAGTAATTTAGTTGTAGGCCATAATTAGCCGACTATCTTTCAGAGGATCTTGTGTTCTCTAACATGCACTCTGCATGTGATCTTTTAAGGGATTTCATCCTGTTGTTCCATTTTAGTTGTTCATGTCAATAATACGTTTTGAAAAGCTACTACAACCTGTTCCCTGCATGGGTCAAGGCAACCCAACCTTGCTGAACTGAAACTCTTATTTGGTATGTAGAAATCATTTTAAGAAACAGACAGGCAGAGATTCACACACCTTTTTTTAAATACTCAAATATGTTTATCAATTATTATTTTCATTTAAAGGCTAGATGTGTGAATGAATAATAACTGCATAGTTACACAGATCCTTTGTAGAGCATACTTTTCCCCAATCATCCAGTCCTGCAAAATTGTCATGAAGCATAGTTTTCTGCATGAGGGATGTATTTGCCAAGGGAACCTTTATTGTGTATATATCATGCAGTTGTCTTGGAAACTGACTAACCTGATGTAGGGATGGTTGGTGTGTTCATTATAGCAATCACTCCTGGTAACCTCCCTTTTAACTTTTCTGAAAGTACCGACGCTCTCGCTTCAATAATTGTGCGATATTGGCCCTCATTTGTGAATTTCAATGAAGAGGGTTGATGCATAATCAGCCTGGTCTTTGTGGCAATACGCTCTGCACTCAGACGATTTGCATGTCCTGGAGAGGTGAATGACTGTTATGCAGATTGCAGGACTATGCTTTCCTATTTTAACAAAGCTCTTTAGAGGTAAACAAAAACAAGTGGGGTCCTAAGTGTTCACTTAGAAGGAGCTCGTTAAGTATCTTAAGGAGACAAATAACTCAAGCAGGTGTTATATTTCCACTGCACCTAGAAAGTAATCACTTTTAACAATGACTTGCATTTCATCATCATGTACCCAGTGGATGCATTCAGTGAAGAAAATATTGTTTCCTCCACTGAATTTTGCCTCTCCTACATGAGTAGTCTCATAGCCTGTAATTAATCCTGCATCATATTACACTAATCAAAATAATTTAACAAAATGTGCCTCTGGACACGTATCGTAAAGTCCCAAAAGACAGAAAATGCTGAATCTGATTTTCTTTTACCATTTTGTTTCACATAATTCTTAGATGTCCCCCTTGAGTTCTCTTGCGAAAATAGGTCTCTCAATCTTATACAAAGAGAACAATTACAGAATAGTCATGTTATGTCTGCACACTGCATCTACAGTGCTGTATTGAGAGTAACATTAGCACACAGTTTGATAGTGCTGTTATTTTTGGGTTATGCCTAATGTATTGTGACATGTGATTGTTTGATTGCTTGGTTCTGTAACGGTCACTTCAGTTTGTGATATGAAAAACACGGTTAATTAGAAATCACTGTCGCGGAGACATCATTCTAAACACAACAGTCACTTGAATAGTTGTTCCCACATCTATGGTTACATCTATGGCCATAAAAAAATCCATTCTCTTATTGATTGACAGTTTAAATCTGTCTGTGTGGTACAGTTTCTTCCCTCCGAGCTTTGAGAAAGCCTTCTGTTGCAGGTTAGAGACTACTTGATTCTAGAGCCTAGCCCTATGAGTCACACTCTCAGCACTACTGGTGCTATAAAAAACACTGGCTAACCCTGTCTATTCCCCGCACCCCTCTCTCTCTCTCTCTCTCTCTCTCTCTCTCTCTCTTAAACATCCAAAGAGCAACTTGTGGAAAGGTTGAGTGAGAGGGTAACATCATTTCGATGTGTCCGTATGTCAGTTTGGCCCTTATAGTAGGCCTACGTATGACTATGAGTCTAAGGATCCAGGCCGTATTATGTTGGTTGAAGGGTTCCCCCAGTCCTTTTTTCTAAAGAGAGACGAACACGCTGTGAATCATTCATTTGTCACGTCACTCAGGATCATGGTTTATGTAAAGGATCGAGCTCATAAGCATTTACCTTCACCATCATGCAACCTTTCATATAATAATGAATATCCTGTCCTGTGAGTTGAGTAGCATAAAGAGGAGACCTTCATTATCTACATAACATAACCAGTCTGAATTGTTTTGCATATCATGTAATGCATTGCATGTACCCAGTGTATTCAGAGAATAGTCCTAAAAGTACATTCTCATTGAATAGAGAATTGTGGCTCTCTAAGTAGTTTCTGCTCTATTGTCAGGTAGTAGCTTTGTATAGCCTAACTAGCACAGAAAGACTTTACCCATGCTGTAAAACAGCTCCCAGACTCTTTCCCACCAACACTGACGAATATTCACTGCCTATCGATCTCAGATGCAAAGTGTCAGTCTTATGTCAATTCTGAATTGAGCGCCCGCTGATCACCCTAACAGATTGGCTCATTGGCTGTGCAGGGGCTGCTGAGAATAAGCTGCTACCGTGGAACCTTTGATTGTCATCCGGTGGTTCTGCCAAAGCCTGGAGGGGATCAGAGCCCTTATCTATCGAGACATGCACACAGATCCCAATGATACTGTAGCTATGTCTCCCCATTCCATGTGAGGAATTTTCTCTCCATGTTCAACAAGATGTGGAGCTCCCAGCCCAACACCTTCTGTCTGTCATGTCGTAATGCCCAGGACTCTAGTATGGCTGTTATGTTTGTGTTGGACATAAGTGAGCTCTTGTTAAATCAATAAGGTCCCCCCCCCCCTGATTATCTGTGATGAGCCATTCACACAGGTTTCAGTCTGGGGGCCTGAGTGACCACTTGTTTGGTCCATGCACAAAGGATTCATCAATCAAATAGATAGTTGTTAATTGGGTTTGTTCCACAATTATGCTGTTTTTTGTGTGTCTTTTAATGTAATTACATTATGACAAAGCTGAAGGTCAACATGTGGATATCTTTATTATGTAATTACCACTTTCAGTCTATGTACCAAAACCACAATAATATTGAGCAGTTACAACTGTGGAAAATACAATTGGATTAGAGAAGAAACACACACACACACACACACACACACACACACACACACACACACACACACACACACACACACACACACACACACACACACACACACACACACACACACACACACACACACACACACACACACACAGTAGGCCATATACAGTACAGTCCATGCACATAATCAAGTAGATCTCCCATAGGACCAAAGAAGATCATTTAAATAATCTATATTCTGAGGGACTGGCAGGACCGCCACCAAACATGGCTAAATAGATGACACTTGTGGACTAATTGATAACAACGGCATTCAAATGACATTTTCTAAAAATTCCTGCCCTCTATTTTGAATATGATATCATGGCAGAATCTGTTCACTCAATCCTGAAGAAATGAGACAAAGAAAGCTTGCTGTGAGACTCCAGGGTCCCACTGGTGGATACTCTTTACAGCAGCAGTCTAGGCTGGCTGATGTCATTTAACCAGTAGGTTAACCAATCTATAAGGATGATAATGACATCAGCGGCAGGATGAGTCCCCAGCGACGGAGTGGGAGATTTGTTTTTATAGATATGAGTCATAAATCCATTTTTATCTTCATCACAATTGGCATTGGAAATAACTGTGTCATACTGGCTCCCTGGGAGTCTGATGATGGGGTATTTGCAGTCCTTTAGCCTCCTTGAATACGGAGCTGAGGAGATGAGAATCCAGGTGTGATCAGGACCAACTTTTGCCTCATTGGTGCTATGGTGTGATAAGTTAGCCTGGCCAGGGGAAGACTGATATAATAACATCAAGTGATTATTAATGCAGCCTGCCTCGGTAGAATTCTGTCTACCTGGATTTACCAGCCCTTTTCTCTCCCTCCACCGTTACCATAGAGACCCCTCCATCCCCTAACAGCAAGGAGCCTTTCGCTGCCGGGGCTCGCTGGCTTCTCACAGGAGAAACACAGTGTTGAGCATCGCCGTCAGTCTCTGTTAAGGTTCGGGCACCTGTGATGTGTGAGAGTGAGAGTGTGAGTGTGAGAGTGAGAGTGAGTGACATTCACTTGGCTGTGAGTGTTTCCTTGGCACGTTGACTCGTTTTTGTCACTGGGACTTGATGACTGAGACAGAGTGACATCCAGTTGGGAGGCCAGCCACGTCTAATTGAAATGAGCTGCTCACCTGGGAGAAGGCTTCTCCCTGACTGTGATGCTTTGCTAACTGTCACTAGTCAGAGCTGCAAGTGTATACCTAACATGTAAGTCGCTCTGGATAAGAGCGTCTGCTAAATGACTTAAATGTAATGTAATGTAACAGACAGGTATTGGATCTGAGACACAAGCAGGTATCTGGTGTTTGTAGTTTGCTCTGTTAAAACAGCATCAGGTGTCTAATGACCTTGGGGAAACATGAAACGGTGCACACAGATGACCAATATATGAACAAATCTCTCTCACAAAAGCCTCTCCTGAGAAATGAAAGTGTGACATGAAAATAGTACTTCTTATCATGTGGGTTTAACTATGGTGTCACTGCATAGGAAATAGTGGCATGAGATTCAAACCCACTTCATTCATAGGCAGTAACTCTTTTGACCCATATCCAAGTGGCACTGCACTGCATTCCAGAACCTTCCTCAATGGAGGCGTTATAGACATATGAATACCTACATCTATGATATTGTTCACATTCTAACTAAAAGTGCGAGGCAAGCGCACTATCTGTCTCGACCAGTTACATTGAATTATTCCTTATTACAAATATATTGTCTAGCTAGATGTGTTATTTAATGCGTCACTTTCACTGTTTGAGAGAAAGCAGAACACAGAGCTGCCAGTCTGTCTCTCTTCCTCTTCCCTCAGAGATGTGACAAAAGAAAAACATTTGCTGTCAGCTGATGAAAAGAATGTATGTCTGTCCCCTGAAAAAACGTTGCCATCAATCAAACCCTCTCTCTTGTATACATGTAAGTTCTTGTCTTTTAGTGGCTTTTAGTTTTTTTCTCTACCTCTGCATTGTACTGTTGCTGCGTCTACTGGTGTCAGCCACCATACAAGCTGGTCGGAGGCTGGAGAGTGACTCATACTCACTGAGGTGGAACCTGACATTGGACTTGTTCTTTAGAAGTCTCACATCGTATCACAGTTTAACTAGGACCCTTAAGAACAAAGTCAGGGATGAATTAGGCGTCTGTGATGATGATACTTCTATCTTAGCAGCACTTCTCTCTGCTATAGTAGATGGGGGTCGGTGGAGGAGGATTTGAGAGAGCATTGCTTTAATGAGAGTTATTGCAGGTAGGTTTGCCACAACAGTGGCCAACCAGCAAGTCTATGATGAAATCAACCAGCATACGATATCAGTCAGCTTTGGACAGAAATAGCACGTACCTTCTGCCATGGGTTGAGTATAATTGAGTTAAGAGGGTGTGATTACTGTGATTAACCCTGTGTTTATGTAGCCAAAGGGAAGCTCCTCATTTGGATATATCACATCTGTGTTAGATACTGTATATCCAACTATAGTTCAAATAAACACTGGGATAAACAATTACAAGGATTTTCAGACATTTACTGAACATTGATGTACAACCTAACACTTGTTTTAGGCTCATGTTCATGGGAATTATTCTCCTTGTGACCCCAGGTAGTGAATGAGCATGACGACGTTGCTGGACCTGAAGAGCAGTGTTCTGAGGCAGGTTCAGAGGAGCCAGTCTCTGAGGGGGAGGAGGGAGCCAGCAACCTCAGCAGCCAGCAGCATCCCTGTCACACACTTCCCTGACCAGTTACCTCACGGGTGAGTCTCACACACTGCCCTGACCAACTACCTCATGGTTGAGTCTCACACACTACCCTGACCAGCTACCTCACGGGTGAGTCTCACACACTACCCTGACCAGCTACCTCATGGGTGAGGCTCAGTGGCACACAGAAGTAACAGCAGTTATAATCACACACATGCATGTAAACATGGATATTCACTCACTCACTCACTCACTTACTCACTCACTCACTCACTCACTCACTCACTCACTCACTCACTCACTCACTCACTCACTCACTCACTCACTCACTCACTCACTCACTCACTCACTCACTCACTCACTCACTCACTCACTCACTCACTCACTCACTCACAATAATAATATAGCACTTTTTATTACAAAATGGAATCTCAAAGAGCTTCCAAAGAAACTAATTATAAAAAATGGAAAGCGAAAGCTGTCTCCAGTCAGCCTTATAGGCAGTTTGAAAAGGCAGTCAGTCTCTGGTATGGCTTGAGTGGAGAGAGTGGCATTGATGTTAGCCAGGGAGAAAGCCAGTCTGACAGATACAGCTACAAACACAGGAACATTCAGACTAGATGAAGGAAAGGTTCCCCTGTCTCTGAGAAGAAGGCCTAGTCTGGTGCTGGGGACTATAAATATTCTGGACAAACCCAATATGTTTAATGTGTCCCTCTCCTCTACTCCAGAGATGGGACCTGTTTCTAAAATGCCTCGATCATTCTGGTCTTCTCCAAGGAGACATCAAACATCCCAAAATACCAAACAGCTACATGCACAGTCAGACACTCAGTGAACGGGGAACATTGCTTTTGGGGGGAACAACACTTAGAAATACTTCAATGGTCTATCATTTATCTTTAATATGTAACTCTAGAACTTTTCATAACTTGTATCGAAAAAGAACGACCCAAATTAATCCAATACGTGTCAACATAATTTTCTTATGTTATTTATTAACACATTTATTTGATTGATTAACCCCAAACTGGGATGGTTGTGATGAGCTGTCATCCTAAGGATATTGGCAGATGAATAGGCCACAGCAGAATTGACAGGGGCAGGTGAATAAATCAATTGTTTTTCCAGTCATCCTTTGGAGCGAGGCTTCTGTTTTGATTCCTCTTCAGCTGAATGTCAAAGTCAAAAGTAATGGGCATATGAACCTTGAGGTTTCTATAGCAACCCAACAACGTCTGTTTGTTACAGCCTGCTCCTAAAATATGAACAGCTAGATGGTTAATGATGGCGCCTATTTTATTTGTGAGGGAGAAAAACACCTGTGATGCTCTTCGCAGAATTTTTTGTCATTATTACTTTGATCTGTTGAATTATCAAACACTGGCCCTTTAAAAGACTTGAGGAGCTACAGCGACACAACACTATTGATACACAAGGGAGATTGGGGTTGGTTGTCTCAGGAGTGGGTTGTCTCAGGAGTGGGTTGTCTCTCACTTGTTTGAACTTGTTATCAGTATAAAAGACACCTGTCCACAACCTCAAACAGTCACACTCCAAACTCCACTATGGGACCACGCAGCCGTCATACCGCTCAGGAAGGAGACACGTTCTGTATCCTAGAGATGAACGTACTTTGGTGTGAAAAGCGCAAATCAATCCCAGAACAACAGCAAAGGACCTTGTGAAGATGCTGGAGGAAACAGGTACAAAAGTATCTATATCCACAGTAAAACGAGTCCTATATCGACATAACCTAAAAGGCCACTCAGCAATGAAGAAGCCACTGCTCCAAAACCACCATAAAAAAGCCAGACTAAGGTTTGCAACTGCACATGGGGACAAAGATCTTACTTTTTGGAGAAAAGATCTGATGAAACAAAAATAGGACTGTTTGGCTATAATGACCGTCGTTATGTTTGGAGGGAAAAGGGGCGATGCTTGCAAGCCGAAGAACACCATCCCAACCGTGAATCACTGGGGTGGCAGCATCATGTTGTTGGGGTTCTTTGCTGCATGAGGTTCTGGTGTACTTCACAAAATAGATGGCATTATGAGGATGGAAAATTATGTGGATATATTGAAGCAGCATCTCCAGACATTAGTCAGGAAGTTAAAGCTTGGTCGCAAATGGGACTTCCAAATGGACAATGACCCCACGCATACTTCCAAAGTTGTGGCAAAATGGCTTAAGGACAACAAGGTCAAAGTATTGGAGTGGCCATCACAAAGCCCTGACCTCAATCCTATAGAAAATATGTGGGCAGAAGGAATGGGCCAAAATTCACCCCATTTATTGTGGGAAGCTTGTGGAACGCTACCCGAAACGTTTGACCCAAGTTAAACAATTTAAAGGCAATGCTAACAAATACTAATTGAGTGTATGTAAACTTTGGACCCACTGGGGATGTGATGAAAGAAATAAAAGCTGAAATAAATCATTCTCTCTACTATTATTCTGACATTTCACATTCTTAAAATAAAGTGGTGATCCTAACTGACCTAAGACAGGGAATCTTTACTAGGATTAAATGTCAGGAATTGTGAAAAACTGAGTTTAAATGTATTTGGTTAAGGTGTATGTAAACTTCCGACTTCAACTGTATCTACCTACAGTGCATTCGTAAAGTATTCAGACCCATTGACTTTTTTCACATTTTGTTACGTTACAGCCTTATTCTAAAATTTATCAAATTCAATGTGTTCCTCATCAATACCCCATAATGACAAAGCTAAACCGCTTTTTAGACATTTTTACTAATTTATGACATTTTTTAAACTGAACTTATTTACATAAATATTCAGACCCTTTGCTATGAGACTTGAAATTGAGCTTAGGTGAGTCCTGTTTCCATTGATCATCCTTAAGATGTTTCTGCAACTTGATTGGAGTCCCCCTGTGTTTGGACGTGATTTGGAAAGGCCCACACCTGTCTATATAAGGTCCCACAGTTGACAGTGCATGTCAGAGCAAAAAACAAGTGATGAGGTCGAAGGAATTGTCTGTAGAAGTCCGAGACAGGATTGTGTTGAGGCACAGATCTGGAGAAAGGTACCAAAAAATTGTTGCAGAATTGAAGGTCTTCCATCATTCTTAAATGGAAGAAGTTTGGAACCATCAAGACTCTTCCTAGAGCTGGCCGCCCGGCCACACTGAGCAATCGGGGGAGAAAGGCCTTGATCAGGGAGATGACCAAGAGCCTGATGGTCACACTGACCGAGCTCTAGATTTCCTCTGTGGTGATGGGGGAACCTTCCAGAAGGACAACTACCTCTGCAGCACTCCACCAATCAAGCCTTTATGGTAGATTGGTCAAACTGAAGCCACTCCTCAGTTAAAGGCACATAACAGCTCGCTTGGAATTTGCCAAAAGGCACCTAAAGGACTTTCAGACCATGAGAAACAAGATTCTCCAGTCTGATGAAACAAAATTGAACGCTTTGGCCTGAATGCCAACCATCATCTCTGGAAGAAACCTGGCACAATCCCTACAGTGAAGCATGGTGGTGGCAGCATCATGCTGTGGGGATGTTTTTCAGAGGCAGGGTCTGGGCTGCTAGTCAGGATCGAAGGAAAGATGAACGGAGCAAAGTACAGAGAGATCCTTGATTAAAACCTGCTCCAGAGTGCTCAGGACCTCAGACTTGGGAGAAGGTTCACCTTCCAACAGGACAACAACCCTAAGCACACAGCCAAGACAACACAGGAGTGGCTTCGGGACAAATCTGTGAATGTCCTTGAGTGGCCCAGCCAGAGCCCAGAATGGACCTGATCGAAAAGAGACCTGAAAACAGCTGTGCAGCAACGTTCCCCATCCAAACTGACAGAGCTTGAAAGGATCTGCAGAGAAGAATGGGAGAAACTCCCCAAATACAGGTGTGCCAAGCATGTAGCGTCATACCCAAGAAGACTCGAGGCTGTAATTGCTGCCAAAGTTGCTTGAACAAAGTACTGAGTAAAGGGTCTGAATACTTATGTAAATATGATTTATTATTATTTATTTTTTTATATATTAGCAACAATTTCTAAAAACCTGTTTTGCTTTGTCATTGTGGGATATTATGTATAGATTGATGCAGGGAAAAAAAACAATGTAATCAATTTTAGAATCAAGCTGCTACGTCTGATTCACATTGGAGGGTTAGGGGGTTGGTTGTCATTATCAACTCCTTTATAATACATCCCAAGCTCTTTTGTGCTTTTTTGGTTGTTGTGCTTTTAGCTTCCTTCATTGCCTCTCTTTCACAAATATAATTTCTGTCACACACCCAGACACGCACACATGCATGTGCAAACACACGCATACACACACACACATTTACTTAAAATGTCATATGGTATTCTCATGGTATAAAAAGCTTTATTTCGTTAGGAATATTGTTTATTCAAAGAAAGGCTTTGTTATTTCTAATACGCTGTATCCTATATAGCTTAATTTCCTGTTACAAAAGGAATGAGCTAGTAGCGAACAACCAACCTCATACTGTGACATCCAACCCCATGATGGGGCTGAGTGTGTTTGATGGCTTATAACTCCATGCTGGAATAAGATCAAACAGTACTATTGCCGCTTTTTTCAAGTTTTTCAAGCAAATGTCTTTTAAGGGAGTATGCGAGCACACTCGTTCGGTTTGACCGAGGCATGCTGACACCTTAAAACTTCACTAGGCTAGGGGACGGTATTTTCACATCCGGATGAAAAGTGTGCCCAAAGTAAACTGCTTGCTACTCAGGCCCAGAAGCTAGGATATGCATATTATTAGTAGATTTGGATAGAAAATACTCTGATGTTTCTAAAACTGTTTGAATTATGTCTGTGAGTATAACATTACTTATTTGGCAGGCGAAATCCAGAGGACAAACTATTCAGGAAAAAACAAACATTTGAGGTCACTCTCTTTTCAATGGAGTTTCTATGTGGATCTAAATTTCTAAGGCACTTGCTTGCAGTTCCTATCGCTTCCACTGGATGTCAACAGTCTTTAGAAATTGGTTGATGTTTTTCCTTTGAGAAATGAAGAAGTAGGGCTGTTCAGAACGAGGATTGAGTCTAGTGTACTGTTGTGGTTGGGGCACACATCCTGAAAGCTCACTCCACTCTGTTTTTATCCGCTATTGAACGCAGTTTAACCCATCTCAAATTTGATTGATTATTTACGTTTTGAAAATACCTATAGTTGCATTAGGAATGTTGTTTGAAATGTTTGGACAAAGATTACAGGAAACCTATTAGATATTTTGTAGTCATGTTGCGCGAGTTGGAACCGGTGTTTTTCTGGATCAAACGGGCCACATAAATGGACATTTTGGAGATATGATGATGGAATTAATCGAACAAAAGGACCATCTGTGATGTTTGTGGGGCATTTTGGTGTGCGAACAGAAGAAGCTCTTCAAAGGTACGGAATTAATTTTATCGTTATTTCTGAGTTTTGTGTCACGCCTGGCGGGATGAAATATGATTATCTGTGTTCGTTTGATGGGGTGCTGTCTCAGATAATCGCATGGTTTGCTTTCGCCATAAAGCCTTTTAGAAATCTGACACCGTGGCTGGATTAACAAGACGTTAAGCTTTATTTTTACATATTGCATGTGTATTTTCAAGAATGTTAAATATTTACAATTCTGTAGTTTGAATTTGTCGCCCTGCACGTTCACTGGATGTTGGTCAGGTGGGACGGTAGCGTCCCATCTAGCCCAGAGAGGTACTGGTGTTGAGAAATCACACAAGTAAAAAATAAGTGTGACAATCAACCCCGTTGCACGGTGTTTCCTCTGACAAATTGGTACGGCTGGCTTCCGGGTTGGATGCGCGCTGTGTTAAGAAGCAGTGCGGCTTGGTTGGGTTGTGTATCGGAGGACGCATGACTTTCAACCTTCGTCTCTCCCAAGCCCGTACGTAGCGATGAGACAAGATAGTAGCTAGCTTGGATATCATGAAATTGGGGGGGGGGGGGAAGAAGAAAAAAAGAATTAAAGAAGAAAAAAAGAAAATGTGACATTCTCCATCCCGCCATCATTTTGTACCTACCTGGATTGCAACGAGAGAGATTATAATTAGAACTGGCCCCTGTGTCCCCATGATGGCTCTAAATGATCACTCACTCTATCACCACTTGGAGAGAAGATGGTGGAAGGAGTGGTAGAGGGAGATGGAGGAAGGAGATAGAGAGAGACTTGTCTTCCTCTGCCAGGCAGGCAGCAACCATGGTCATCGTCTCCCACTGAAGACTGCTAGAGAGAAGTGAAGTCTGACTGAGCCGCTGAACGCTCATCATTAGGTTGTATGAAAGCCTGTTTGTGTCCTTCATTAGCCATAGAGAGGGATAGAGAGAGAGCCGACACCTATGATCCACACTGGCGCTCATTAATACCAAAGATGCAAATGAGGCATGGCTAAAGCACCAGTGTCCGACCCAGTATAGACGACCCAGGGTGTAAATTACCCAGATGGGCGTCTGACATAACGTCAGTTCCAGGTCAGAGACAAACACACATGGGGGAAAAGATTATAAGCAGTTGTTTCTTCAGTCAGAACTAAATAATCACAATGTAGCTTCTCATCCATGGATGGAAGGAAGTCATTATATGTTAGTCGTGCATAAAGAGACATCACATGTAGGAAGTAGTGTAGATCCCCAGTGAAGAAAGGTACCCTGAAGAGGAGATTATTAACCAATAGACAGACATTTCCTGAGGGTGATCCATCCTCATAACCCTCAGGATGTCTATTCATATGGGGACACAGGCTATGGAAGATACATGTAAGAGAAAACGTTTATTTTGTAAAAAAAAAATGTCATGTTTCAGCATATACTCAAACACATGAAGTATTCCTCTGTATTCATCTGTTCGTCTGAGTCTGCATGTCTAGTTGCCTCTTTCAGCTCATAATTCACCTTTTAGACAGCAAAACATGAGCAAAGATTTTGAATAAATATTCAAAATAAAATGGAATATTAATAATAAACTGTATTGGAAGAAGCTGTTTCCTAGCAACATAAAATTGTGTGTGTGCGTGTGTGCGTGTGTGTGAGAGAGAGATAGAGAAAGGGAGGAGGTAGACCGAGAGGGAGAGAGAAAGAGTGACTGACTCACACAGACCCCTATAATTTGTGATTGTGGGTTTTTCTTAATCATACAAATCTTCAAAGAGAATCCAGACATCAGAAAATGCACTTACAAAGGTTAAAAGCGAAAGGTGCCGCTGGTACACTGAACACTGAGCCAAAGTCTTGTTTTGGATACATAGTGTTAAATGTTGATAGACTCAAGTAACCTATTTAATCACCATATGACTCATGATGTAACCAACCTGTTAACAAAGCAGACAAGCTTGGCATGCCTTCATGCTGCTTCACAAAAATATCAGGCTAGCTGTCAGATATGAAAGTACCTGTTTAATGGGGCTGACACATTACAAGACTACCATTTTCCAACGTAAATAAAATATCTGTACCTTGAATTCTGTCACTGTATTGAAGTAATGTTTTTCATGCTCATTAATTAGATTTCTACAGAAATGAGCTATTTTAGCTCTTTGGGGATCCTGTCAAGCTTCCATTGTAAAGACAGACAGACATCCTCATTCCTCTGTCATCCTCGTCCCGCACTAAACGTACCCTGGCCACAAATAATCAGGGATGTTCCCACCCACTACCTCCTGCTCCCTGGAGACATTGTCTCAGACAGGGGCGTGGAATGCAATGCATGGGGAGATCAGTGGGCGCTGTGTCGGCTGCCAGCAGACTGCCACCACCAGACTGCCATGCACCCGCTGTGATGTGACAGGCAGCGCTAATAAAGGTGCGTGACTGAGAGGGGGCCATGTGGACAGCTCCTCTGTCCTCTCTCTGCATAATGAGACCGGGGGTCTGGGCTAGGAGACAGGTGGGGGGCAGTGGGGGTGGGGTGGAGGTATCAGGCCTGTATTGTTGCTCCTGGTGCTCTGCCACACAACTCATTCCAGAACACTCCTCTAGTCTGGGAAGGGAGGAGAAGAGGGGAGGGGGGTATTCCCAAGGTGTTCAGCTGTGCCAGTGAATCCCTCCGCCACGAATGTGCCTCCATCACCATGGCGACTGGGGCTATGAAATTAGCAAGTGGCAGGAGTCCAGGAGTTCACCAGCTCAGAGAGAGAAAAATTGAATGTATTTTGTATCTTCCTTGGATTAGAATAACGTTCTATGGCAGACATGGTAGAGTGGCTTTGAATCTTTGTTGAGCTTCATATTTTTGCTATTACTCAAGGGAGCACAGCAATTCCCAAGGACCTTAAGTGTAGTGCAGTGAGATGATTCTTATTAAATGATTCACCACTGAGATGGGCTGCTTTCTCACCTTCTATCCACTGTCTGTTTATACTGGTCTTAGGCTACCAATAATTCCCAGACACACACGTTATTTAAGTGATAATGCCAAAGAAGCTGTTATTTGGAGGATATATTGGCACGGGTGTTGTTAGGCCCGAGACTAAGTCGGGGCTGGCAAACTGTGCCAATATATCCTCCAACCACCGGCTTTGAGGGCATTATCACTTTTATACAAATCAAATAATAATGACATATTTTCATTCAAAACTTTATTTTGATGAATTTATTCATACTTTATTTATTTACTTTATTTCATCCTTCCACAGGATATCGTCCCGAAAAACAAATCTAGGGTTGCTACCCAAGCCGGCTGGTCGTTCGTTCTATTGGCTTGGTTGCCAGGGATGCGACCCAGTCGTTCAGTCTTTTTGTTCTGTATCTATGGACCAGTCGTTCGTTCTAAATGTTCCATTGCCATACTGGCTGGCAACGTTCTTATCCCTTGCTTGCTAGCTGACCAACGACGACTAACTTACAGTCACGTCAAACAGTACAGACAGAATAACAATAGCAATTTGTTTATACTGTTTTCTAGTGACATTTAACAATGAGCTAATGAGGCATGATTTCGCTGGCATAGAAAATGTGCTCTCTCGTTAGGACACTGTTGTTTAGAGAAGCGAGCCAACAACACAGCAAACACAGTAACTTGAAACTGAAGCTGGAAAGACTGCAAACTGGCTGCACTTAATTTCGTTTGACCTTTTTTCAATTTACATTTCTTTGTATATATCCATAAAAAAGGATGCCAGCTGATTCATGATTTAGACTGGCTGAGAAACGCTGCCTGCCTCTCTCTCTCGTCCCGACTCCCAACCCCTACACGTTCATTACTATGGGACAGTTGGAGATCGAATTTGAACATTGAAACAATGTTGCAAATGTTGGAGAGACAGACAGTAAAGTTTAAACAAATCTTAGTAAAGTTTAAACAAATATAAATGTTAGTCTAAAAGAAATGTGAGAGAATGTCTAGATGCTTTTTATAGTGGAGATCAAGTGTAGTCAGATGGAACAGAATAAATAAGCATTTTAAACGTCATAGATTTAGCCAGTGGTAATTTTTGGAATAGACACTGTCTGGAATGCGCTTTTAACCAATCAGCATTCAGGATTAGACTCACCCGTTGCATAATAACAGACAATTCCCCTCAGATTTGTTGCTGCAGGAAGGAATGTCTGTCTAGTCTAGTGAAAGACATGGGCTACTGAATCATATATAATGTAACAGTTTGTTCATGATACTCTACTATATGTGTTGCTGGTTGTGATTGACAGCTCAGCATTAGGTCTCCTTTAGTCTTTTGCTAAATGGAAACCAAGCATAATAAAGCTAATCCACATTTACTAAGGACGATAGAAGCATCTGTGAGTAACAGTGTTTACTGAGGACTTAAGAAAGCGTTTCTCTATATAGACCCTTTAGGACAGTTTTGTTTCTATAATCTTAACAGAAAATTCACAGAATGTGTCAAATGAGAATTTAATTGACAGTGTTATCCCACTGTATGTTTTACAGGCTGTCTGAGGGGAATGGAGAGTTCTTTGTGCGTATGAATGGCATCCTCCAGAAACAAGAGAATCTGCTGCGTGCTGCCCAGGCTGAGGTAAACCCTAAACCTCCTTATGTTTGTTTAAAGGGGCAGTGCATTCTAAAACGCAATTTAAAGAAAATATTTCCATTCTATGAGGTTGAAATAACAGTCTGAAATTGTGAAAAGTATGATAATGCCCTTTAAAAAACAACAACTAACTAACTAACAAAAAAACGACTGGAATTTCAGCCTGTTCAGGTGGGATGGAGTTTTTGGCCCACAGCATGACATCACAATCTGATCTGATTATTCTGACCAATTACCAGTAATCTTTTATTTGTATATGTATCCTCTTACTTTGAAGGGGTAGGCTCTAGAGTCTAGACGAATCTATCTCCCAATCAGGGCTGTGCATATTAACATATTTACATTTGTAACAACACACCAACACAATCAGACTGAGCAATGATAAAAAGTACATTTTCATGAACTAACCACATGCAGGTATTTTTTTTAGACATACAGTGATGATTTAAACAATAAAATAAAAAGACTGCATGTGGGCTTTAAGTAGGAAGATCCTTGAAAGGAAAATAACTTGTTTTAAGGAGACTATAGGGGAAAGGTCTTGGGTAGTATACACATACTTTGCTCTCGCCGGTCCCCTCTGCTATGCCTATGTAACGGGGGTCAATGTGCTGCCAACAGCTTAGCATCCTCCACTGTCCAACTGCCCCACACTGGGCTCGAACCAGCGATCCTCTGCTTCGCAACGCACGTGACCGCCCTCCTTAACAATGTTCCAATGGGTTGAACTAGCCAAAAGGTACCGACTGGATCCCTCGGTCTGGTACATTTCAAGCTATTTCTGGAGCTAGCTTACGGTACGTTCATAACTCTCTGTTACACAGTGGGCTGAGGGGACAGACGGACAAGGTTGAGAAGGCCACTCAAAAGGCTGGAGGCTCAGCTGTCAGAAGAAGCTGCTCTCCATGGCTCTCTACCCCCTCACTTCCCACACAAGAGGAAAGAGACTGGGACTGAATGGGGCGCTATTAAGATGTTTATCTGAGAACACTTGTTTTCCAGCCTCTTCAGGTTTTAAAGTGGTGAAAAGGGAACAAAAAGAAAATCAATGATGCAGTCATTGCCTCTGTCTGATTGTGTGCCGCAATTCAAAACGAAAGTGTTTGGTTGGCGATACCAGCTCATTGTGACTTATTCCTCACAACCCTTTCCAAACCTTATTGAAGCAGTCATGGTGATGGAGCCTGCTTAAGGTTTAAAGTTATCTCTCTCTGTGTCTCCGCAGTGCGAAGGGGAAGGTAACACAGCCGCACCACCAGCAGAGCACGTAGACCAGGCCTTCGTTCCAGAGAGGTCCAGCAGGAGAGAGGTGAGTAGCCTGGGCTCCCTAGGGGTAGAACATTCAACTCTAGCGATGGAGGGGTATTTGACTTGTTATTGGCCTTTATTGGCCTATCTCATATCTAGCTCCCCAACTAGAATCTAGTGTCCTGAACCCAGTTTGCCTCTATCCTCACATGGCTGTAGCTAGCTACACTGTTGCGTAAAACTCACACATTGTTAGGTACAGTAAGGTCACATCATTCTATTGACAGAGAATTGTTTCCCAGCTCTCATTTAGCAGTGACCCTGATTTAAGAAAGAAAAACGGTAGTTAAGGCATTCACTGAGGTTGTTTTCTTCCAGCTGGACCTCCTGTATGAAGAGGCCGTTTACACGGTAGTCAACAGGGTGGGCGTGCCCTCGCCAGAGTACATCACCAATGAAGGCGACATCTTCAGCTATCTGCTGAAGGTTCACACACTCTTTTGATCAGCTAAATCCGTTTAGTGAACAGCCCACCTGGCCAAACTCTCACACACACACGGCAGAGACTAACAAACACTTGCTCTCATACACATAAGCACACACACACACACTTATGAATGCACCTGAGTGTGCTGTAATTTACACTTCAAATACTGACTAATAAAATAGACAAGACCAGAAAGAGCCAAGTAAGCTGAAATAATTACTGTCCCAGAAAACAACAGCAGAAATCAGATTGTCTCGTCATGTGACTCCTGTTGTAAACCCCTCCTCTAATCTCTGTCCTCACCAACTGATCCTAGAGGTTCAGTCTGGTGGTAGAGAGCCATTTTTGCTTTGAGACATCTGTAGGAGACTGAGCAGATGTGCTTTGGCTTAGAGCTGATTAAACATCAAAGCCCAGGCCCACTGAGTATTGATGTTCAGCTGTAATATTACATCCATTCAGACTCTGTCACTCCAAAGCTGCATCCTTGCTTCCTCTGTCGCTCTCTGCTTGAGGTGGTGGACCAGGGCACTTGTCCCCATGCTTTGAAGTGACCCCTGGTTCTCTTTGGCCTTTTGAAGATAGTGAGATTGAACCTGTACAGCCATCTTGGATCGGGCTTATGAGGACGCAAATCATTGGCAAGGGATGTAATGCGTATCACCATTGTATTATTGTTTCAAATAGTTGAATAGGTAAGCTTTGATTTATAAACATACAGGTCAAAATGCAGGCAGGAGTATAGTTGGATGTGTATTTCAAATATGCTCACAAACCTATGAGGCTCTCTTGCAAAGAGCACCCTTTTCCACTGTCGTCCCTCTCCTAGGTATTTGATATGGGTCAGGAGGAACATGACATCATTCTGCAGAGAGTCCAAGAATCCAAGGTGAGATGCTTTGTTCCACTTCCCATCTTGTCAATTTACATCTCCTGTCTCCTCTCCTGTCACTTCCTGTATCTCCCATCCGCAGACACACGCCATGTAAGCTGTATGAACAAGATAGCACCGCTGAGTTGTCACTGTGAGGATCTTCAAGTCTGCACCATTTAATGTGCCTTTCTTTTGTGTTTAGCTGTACACTGAGTTTACAAAACTGCTATTTCCATGACAGACTGACCAGGTGAATCCAGTTGAAACCTATTGATATCACTTGTTAAATTCAATTCAATCAGTGTAGATGAAGGGGAGGAGACAGGTTAAAGAAGGATTTTGAAGCCTTGAGACAATTGAGAACTGAATTGTGTGTGTGTGTGTGCCATTCAGAGGGTGAATGGGCAAGACAAAATATTTAAGTGCTTTTGAATGGGGCATGGTAGTAGGTGCCAGGTGCACCGGTTTGTGTCAATAACTGAAACGCTGCTGGGTTTTTCACGCTCAAAAGTTTGCCATGTGTATCAAGACATCCAGCCAACTTGACACAACTGTGGCAATCTTTGGAGTCAACATGGGCAAGCATCCATGTGGAATGCTTTCGACACCTTGTAGAGTGCATGCCCCGATGAATTGAGGCTGTTCTGAGGTCAAAATGGGGGGTGGGGTGGGAACTCAATATTAGGAAGTTGTTCCTAATGTTTGGTATACTCCGTGTATAGCACGTTGCATTCACAAGGTTAAAGTAAAATTCATGGAAAGCACTAACAGCCCTATGTACCCGGAGAGACTGAGCTGATGGAGTGTATTGATAGCCTTAGTGAGGCTCACTGTGCACCAGGAGACATAATGATCTGTGAAAGCCCACTTTGTATGATGCCCTTGACTACCAGCAACCTTTCAAATGTCAGTTTGAAAGAGATGCTGGGCTCTTCTGCAAGACTCCTTGAAAGGTTGTGGGCAGAGAAGAACATATTGTGCCATTTAAATGTTCCATTCTACAAGGATCTCTGTTTCTCGCCGGCGCAGCAGTGTCTTTCCACCTTAGTGACACACAAAGCCCTGGCATTATACACCAGACAAAGAAAACACCCATTGATTATTCTCTCTTGACAGACTCACGTCTCACACTGCAGTGATAGCTGGTATTTTGTTTAACACTAATGAAAGTGTATTTTTCGAGTTAAAGAATCCAAATAACAACAAAGTTCACCGACTAGCTGTTGTTTTCAAAGTGCACTCTATGCCATGTTCAAGGCCCGGTTTTGGAATGCAGCGTGCTTATGGATAGTTTCAGCGAGATCTCTCACTAATGCATGACTCTTAGCCTGTGTACTGCTGTTACTTTGTGCACTTTGTTTTGCAGAGAGCCAGTTTCACCATGAGAGTGTCTGTCATGAAAGGGAAAAATCTAATGGCAAAGGATGCAAATGGTGAGGGGTGTTTGTGTTCGTTTTCTGCTATTGATGGGAAGCAGCATTTGTTTTCTGTGCGTGGATATGAAATGTCATCGTATCCATTTGCCAACTCCAACTCCCCATTGACAATGAATGCAATTGTTTATTATTGAAATACGATTAGAACTATATTGAGTGAGCCACATTGTTCTTTCTGTCTGGAAGAAAAATTAAAACTTCTCATGATACAGTGGTTCAACCAAGACACTACAGCCATCATCACATCACTGTCCACTTTAGATAACACTGGACCACTTTGTCTAAAAGTACACAGGCTGCTATTACTAGCAGATCAATTGCTTTTGATTCCTGAACCTCAATAAGGTACATCACCGTCATTCTAACAGTATAATCTCAGTGTGTCTCTATATTAGTTTAACCCTTATTGTGCCTGGGTAGGGTACAGCGACCCCTATTGCATGCTGGGAATCCTCTTGGGCCAGAGCCCTCGGGAGACAGAGGATAAGAAGGAGAGGAAGTTCAGCTTCAGGAAGAGGAAGGAGAAGCTGGAGAAGAGGTCCAGTACCAAGGAGGTTCTAGAAGCCACGTGCATCCAGGTGACTGAGGTTAAGCCAGAGACTCTCAACCCAGTCTGGAATGAGCACTTTGTTTTGTAAGTATAGTACTGACGGTATGCCGATTCTGAAAGTTGTTGGCAGAACGCTTGACATTTGTATGTGTCTCAGAGCCTGACGGTAACAATGTTTGTTTACACAATGTTAAATTATGATCTTTTTTTTCTTCTTCCAATAGTGACATTGATGATGTCCACGGTGATCTACTGCATATGGACATATGGTAAGATTAAACACAGTATGGGCCTTTCCACTTTCAGTCCAGATTCCTGAAAACGGAATCTGCATGCTAATGCTATCCAACTGTCCTACTAACCTTTTCTCTTCTTCTCAGGGACCATGACGATGACGTCTCTGTCGCAGAGGCCTGCAAAAAACTGAATGAAGTCAGTGGACTTAGAGGAATGGGCAGGTAGAACAGGCTTCTGTTTGCTAATGATAAAGTCGGTGAAATAGGCCCTTTAATATAGTGAATGGAGGTCTTGACTGTCAGGTCATTGAGACGCAGTGCTGGTTGATTGCTCTGTGTTATATTTCATGTGTTCATCAGTACCTTATCCCACCAGGTATTTTAAGCAGATTGTATTCATAATTACCTTATCCCACCAGGTATTTTAAGCAGATTGTATTCATCAGTACCTTATCCCACCAGGTATTTTAAGCAGATTGCCAAATCGGTGCGGTCCAATGGGACGTCGTCATCGGGATCATCTGAAGACAATGCTGATGACTTCCTGGGCTGCATCAACATTCCGCTGAATGTAATTCTTTAAAGTTACGGTGTTTTCACTTCCCAACTGTTGTCTACTGGTAATGTTTCTTCTTTTATACAGTAGAAATACATTTGACTTGTATGCAGTTTATTCGAATGTTTGTATCTATTAGCTGTTATAAGTGTTAAATAACATTTATTAATTATACTCCACCAAACTTGCTTCCTGGCTCACTATCTATCAGAGACACCCGTTATTAATTAACTGTAAATCCATCAAAAAGAGTGTGAAGTTTCAGTCTTCACCTTCATCAGACCGGAACGTCACTCGGTTTTAATGGATTTAGAATAAATTATAGTTTTATAATGGAGAGAGTGTTGCGCCTACATCTAAAGAGGCTATTATTTAAGGCAGCACCTCTGTCACAGTTGTTTCCTGGCTTATTGTCTAGCAGGCCCTCGGATCAATATAAAAAAATCTATATATATATATATATATATTTAGGAACTCAGTCAGAGCCTCAACTTACTGTTGAGAGTTAGAATTGTAGAATAGAAAAAGTGAAATTTTGAACTTTGGCAGTTTTTCTCTTGTTATGTCAGTCACTGATAGTCAGTCAATTAGCTCATTTCAGCAAAAAAAAGTAGATTGCTAAGTTAGCTTAGCAGCCAGCTATCTAAACTTTGTATCAGTCTCACTCAGATGTCATATTAAAAACTGCTAACATTTCTCTCCACCACATGGAAGAATGTGCAGAATTGCAGGAAATTAGCTGTAAAACAGGATGTGGGTATGCAGACCAGCCAGCAACTGCAACCCCTCATGATGCGTTCAGACCTTTTGTGGTCCCCACCCTCATCAAAGTTGCCCATCCCTGATCTAGCCTGTTTGTTGTTCGCCTGTAGGAGATTCCTGTGATGGGATATGACAAGTGGTTTAAGCTGGAGCCCCGGTCCAGTGCCTCCAAGGTCCAGGGAGAATGTCACCTGATTCTGAGGCTCTTCACTACCCAGGTAGCTATTACACTCTCTCTGCTCCACAGTACCTGTGTATTCTACCCAAGTCACTTGATCATTCCACTTTGTTCCCAAGAGAGACACTACACTGAGTAAGAGGGAATCCAAGGAAGTCATTCATAAGAAGATGCTGAGTCAGATTCTGGAGTACGAGCATGCTCATATTCAGGTGAAACTCTACTATACAGTGCATTCTATTATCAAGTGAAATGACAGCAATGGCTATGGATGGTTTCCTTATGCTATCCATGTAAATAATCTGTTTTTTTCTCTCCAGAAAGAGCCTTACAACTGGAATGGGCAGGTGAGTCCTCCAGCATGGACTGTGCTGTCTCATCATGCGGTGCAAACTGACCTCTCACCCCTGCAACAGGCCATCATGTAAGTAGCTACAATAGTAACACTTCAATGTAGACCATATGCCAAAGGTATTGCGGTGGTCCAAATGAGAAAATCAAAGTTATGCCAAGTCAAGCTGGAGGAGCCTATGCCAATAAAGTACTGCGTTTTTAAATATGAGTTGCACCTTTTCCTTCCTAGTCCTTTTAGGTCTGAAACCATTCACCTCAGCTGAGAGGTGAGGTTCATGTTAAGTACAGTAGATGTATAGTAGTATGTATTGCTTTGGTCTGCAGTCGCTGGCAGTGCTATAGCAGCCACCACCGGTCCCAGAGGATGTGCTACACTCTGCTGCTGAGGCTCCTGAGGACCATCGACGCAGAGTGGGATCCCCAAGCTGTGCAGGGAGACCTGGTAGGCCTACTGTCTCCTCACAGCTCCCCTCTGGCTCACAATCAACTTTCATCTGGCATTAGGACACGTCATTAACTCACCACTCAACATCCATCATCCTATGACCTAGGGGTCTGTTATTCAATCAAAACCTGCTTTTTTCCCCGGTGCGGTAGTTTTTCTGGAAACTAGACTGAAGCCCAGAATTCTGTCTGAATCTGCTGTTATTGGCGAGATCGATCATTGTGAGGTTGAGTGATGTGATGATGATGTACTTCCTGTGTTCAGGAGCGGCAGCTGTCGGACAGCTTCAGGCTGTACACGGACCACTGTCTGTGTCTGATGAAGAGCATGCGCCAGGTGTTCCCCTGCACCAGTCCAGCCGCCGTCACACGCTGCGAGCTCATGCTGAGGTAAACTCATACCACAGAGGCTGGTGAGGGGAGGAAGGCTCATAGTAATGGCTGGAATGGAATGGAAAACTTGTTTCATGTGTTTGGTACCATTCCGTTCCAGCTATTACTATGAGCACGTGCTTCCCAATTAAAGTGCCACCAGCCACCTGTGACTCCCACCAACCCCTCTCTCTCTCTCTCGCCGCATCAAACACTCGCCAGCGCTGTCATACCAGACCAAACACTCAACCAAGTCACTAAAATTAAACCACAGATGGAGTACCTAGAACAGTCAAGCCAATAGGAGGGCAGGGTGACTAAATCATAAGCCTATTGGGAGGGTTTTCTACTTGAATGGTGATGACTGTGCCAATAAAAGCAGGCTCATGTTGCTATACTCTTTCTCTGTGAGCAGCCCCATGGGGCACTGTACTTCTGTGTCGCACAGACCAGATGAATGGAGATCCTGCAGGGCCTTTTCCAATAAGATTTCTATGTCTGCCCAGTGATTGACACTCCTGCAGAGATCTCTGTGTATTGTGGACACAAACACACAAAAAAACCATGTACTCAAACACATACTAATCATTCTTGCTGTCAGTCACCTTAATTTAAAAAGGCTGACAGAAATGACAGGCTTGGCCAATCAGGATTGTGTGTTCCAGCAATCATTTAGATTACCCACAAATCACCTTGCATTGTGCCTTTTGTCTTTTACTCAGTAATGAGTTGTTGGGCTACAATAACAGGCCCATGCTTCCCTTTGTGTTTGTGACTCAGGGGTGTAGGACACATGCAGACCATGCCGGCCTTCAAGACTGCGTGCCCCCTTCGAAATGAACTGCATTTGGAAATTGCCACTGTTGTCAAGGTACAACATAAATATAAGGAAGACCTGTTAGTGTTAGCACTGTTGACTAATTCGAATGACTGCAATTTTTGATTTCAACAGAAAGGTACAGTGGAGTGGTACGAGAGCACAATTTCACAATTCAAACCAGAGGACGGGGTAAGTTGACACCATAAGAATTGATAACACACAAAGTCATACAAATAAAGAGAGTCGCACATTCCATATATAAACTCCCAGTCATTTATTGGGTAACACATGGATGGGCCTGTCAGGGTTGTATGTGAGCTGTAGTGTGTCGATTCTATAGGCTCTAGAGGAGCAGCTGAGGAGACTGGTCCAGGTGGTGGATGCAGTGTGTGCAGATGTACAGAGGGGACAGAACGTCTACAACAAGCTCTTCTACAGGTACACAAACAGTCCCTGCAGTTTATTGTGTTAATCAAGGAGGGTGACAGGGCGAACTTGACTTTTAAGTAGAATCCTGTTGATTATGTCAAATAGCAAATTAATCCTGTTCTTTGTTTTGTCTTTTTAAACCCCCCCCCCCAGTGCGGTGAAAGTGGATTTCTTCAGCATCGCGTATAGACAGTTGGAGAAAATGGTGAGAATTCCTTTGAAACCAAAAGGAATAGAACCTGCCAACATCTTTATCCACACATGATATTTACCCATATATATATATTTTTTACCTTTATTAAACTAGGCAAGTCAGTTAAGAATAAATTCTTATTTAAATGATAGCCTAGGAACAGTGGGTTAACTGCCTTGTTCAGGGGCAGGACAACAGAATCTTTTACCTTGGCAGCTCGGGATTTGATCTAGCAACCTTTCGGTTACTGGCCCAACGCTCTAACCACTAGGCTTACCTGCTGCCCTGATACATGATGAAAAACAGTATACTGATGCATACAGTGTTCCTGTATGTTCAGTATGCATGTATCCTCACTGTTGACCCTTGACCTCTGAGATGGGGTGACTGAACCCTGTGCTCCCCCAGGTCGCGGACGACGTGAGCGTTGCCATGGAGAAGGTGTGTGGCACTCTGGAGCAGGAGAGCTCCAGGTTAACTCAGAGCATGGGAGAGACTCTGTTAGAGCTCTACATGTCTCTGAAAATACTCAAACGCTTCAGAGAGTTCCTCCCTCTTAGGTGAGTTTGTGGACACCCTGCCATCCGGTCAGACTGGTGGATGGTGGATGTTCAGCTTGGTTGCATTGAACTTTTAGAAAACAGAAAGATTGATTAGATGTTGTTATTGCTTGGTGATTTGATCTTGCAGTGAACTTCTCCATATGCTTGAACAAACAATAGATTAGCTAAATGTCAGGTGGTTAATGAGTATTTCTCTCTCAGGGACGCAAAGATGATGGCCTTGACAGGCTATCACAGCTGGTTCAAGACATCTATCCACAAGTGGCTGCAGATAGTCCATGACAAGTCTTGTGACAGGATCCGCAGAGCAGTAGACATGGATCAGGTGAGAAGGCGTTTTATGGAAGTGTCTATAGAGATTGAAAACATGGAACATATGGCAATCAGGATATCCATTACACTTCTACAGCAGAACCCATTGATGATCTGTAACCCACCATGATGTTTCTATCTAATGTACTCGGAATATGAGTTAGTGTCTGTGTACTGTACCTGTGTGTCAGTTTATTTCTAATACAGTACATGTTTATGACTTTCTATAAGTTGTTGTTCATAGAATGTGTGTGTGTGTGTGTGTGTGTGTGTGTGTACTGAACAGCTGGAGCCAGTACAGCAGGCCAAACACAGCTCCTCGGCGGTGGATGTGACAGAGTGTTTCAGCCAGGTGCGGGAGTTCTGGAAACAGCTGTCCTGGCCAGACTCTGCAGGGGCCTTCATCTTTGTCACCCGCCTGACAGACGTGAGTGCCACCGCCACACACACACAAACACACACACCCATGCACACACACACATAGGTGCACGCTTTCACTTCGCTACACATCCAGAGACAGTGTAAAAAGCTCTACAGGTGACAAGCCACAATCACAAACAACCAAAGCAGAAAAAAATGAATACTAATTGAGGGTTTCACTCTCGATGATGATGATGATGATGAGTGAGATGTTGTCTGTGTTGCAGAATTTCTGCAGCGAGGCCGTGTGTTACTCAGAGATGATAAAGCGCAAGATTGAGAGGAGCCAGCAGGGTCGAGACATCAAGAGCCTGACGGTGCAGGTAACGCCTGTGGGAAGGCAGGAAGGAAGGGGGGCTTCAGGATGACGTGGGAAGTAAATGTCAGCGGGTGTTCTTTCCCTGGCAACACAAAGAACTCAGTGGGTTGTCCGTAGTGTAAAATGTTTGGTCTACTTCAGTGGAAGCTGCTTAGAGGAGAACGGATCATAGTAATGGCTGGAATAGAGTAAATGGAATGTTATCATTAACATGGTTTTCATGGGTTTGATACCATTCCATTCACTCCATTCTGTCCATTATTATGAGCCTTCAGCAGCCTCCACTGGTCTACTTACCGTCGTGCCTCTTTTTCGTCCTTTGTTTCCTTCAACCATTCCTCAACCTTTCCTCTGGCTTTCTCTTCTTCCCTCTGCTAATGCACTTCCTGGGTCTTGGTGTGGGCTAGCTGTGCATCGCCCTGAACAACACAGAGCATGTGCGTGTGTTCCTGGGCCACCTGCCTCGGGACCTGGACTGGCAGGGCGTGGAGCAAGCCATGGAGGAGTCTTGCGGGGTGGAGGGGAAGGAGCAGGTCAACAAGGCCCTGAACGGACAGCTCTACAACGTGGATGCGGACCTACAGAGGGAGGCCAAGCGCCTCATCACTCACCTCACAGACAAGGTCCCTCCATCTCATTGAACTGTCCTCTCTGTCGGTCATACTTCGTAACCAGTCATCAAATTGTATTTGTCACATGCGCCGAATACAACAGGTGTAGTAGACCTTACAGTGAAATGCTTACTTACGAGCCCCTAACCAACAGTGCAGTTAAAAAAAAATGAATAAGATTAAGAAATAAATGAACAAGTAATTAAAGAGCAGCAGTAAAATAACAATAGGTCCAGAAGGTGTCAAAGTTATCTATAAAAGTGATTCCAGCAGAGATACAGTAGTCTTTTAGCCAGATGTGTAATGCCAGCAGTCTGCTGAAATTATTGGCCCTTTTTTGTAGTCTTATAATACTAAAATCAGTTCTTTAAAATCCATTTTCAAATGTTCCGTTTTCGCCCTCCTTATGTCGTTTGACCCCACATGGACAACGACAGTGTCAGCTGACCACCTGGCAAGGGTCAGTCAAGACACTTGCCAGTTGGTCAGCGCATGCTCTTAGTACACATCCTGGCAATCCATCTGGCCCTGCGGCCTTGTGAATGTTGACACAGGCAAGGGACACAGTCATGCACATCAATATCAGTTTCCATGAGAACGGGTTACATAAATGATACAGACCTTGGTTCAAATAGTATTTGTTTTCTTGTTTTTTGGGGCATTTGATGGTGCTTGTTTGGAGTGCAAGACGGTCGGGGGTTTCACATTAGGGACTATTCCATTGCTCCCATGTGTCACGCAACCTTAATCCAGCACAGCTAAAGTATTTTGAAGAAAACAAATACTATGTGAACCCAGGTCTGGTTACATAATACTGTATGATATGGCATACTCAAATTAGGTCTTGCCTGGTAACCATTGTCACATTGCCTTGAACAGAGAGGTAAACCAGTGCATTGTGATATTGTGTGTTTTGTCTAGATGCTTTCAGAGCTGAAGAGGTACCTCCAACACATCAGCCTGTCCCCTGACTCCATCAACAACGATGATGTAAGGCTGAACAGTACATTGTGTTCTGCTTCTGTCATGTAGCAGCAACCTCTCTGCTTTCTTCCTTTGTCCTTTCTGGGTTTGAAGACATTTCCTCAATAGGCTTCCCCCTAAGATGGGACACTGTTCTGTGACATTGTTCTGTTTCAGGCCGTGTCCCCCCTCATGAAGTACTTACGTGACACTTTAGTCATCCTCAGCGAGTCTCTGGTGAAGGAGAATCTGGCTAGGTAATTACCTGCTGTGTCACGTCTTTATCTAGATGAGCATCTTAGACATGCACATAATAACGATACCCCTCTGACACATTATGCTGTAGTACAGGTCATTATCTAGCCATTATGATCACTTGACATACAGCGGATTGTTGTCTAACTGTGTTCTCCTGTCTTCTGCACAGAGTTCTCCTCGGCATGTGGGAGCTTCTCCTCAGAATGATCCTAGACACGGTGGCGGAGAACATGGGAGTCCAGGTGGAGTTCTACAACCGCTTCCAGTACACTGTGGAGGTCAGTGGTCTCTCTCTCTCTGTTGACCCCAGAGACAGGGAGAATCACAGTAGTGGCCTATTTCCCCTTGTTCCTCATCTTCCTCCTCCTTTTCACCATCATCAGCTACTCTATCCTTGCTAATTACTTGTGTGGTATAATTTCCATACCACTGATATTCATCA
The DNA here is from genome assembly GCF_036934945.1 of Oncorhynchus masou masou. Classification (NCBI taxonomy): domain Eukaryota; kingdom Metazoa; phylum Chordata; class Actinopteri; order Salmoniformes; family Salmonidae; genus Oncorhynchus; species Oncorhynchus masou. Next base: position 12,456,635 of record NC_088226.1, on the reverse strand, counting down.
GGTCTCTTGGCGGCTCAGTCCCTGCTGAGGAGAGTCCCCACCAGAATGGCAATGTGACAGTTCCTGTATTCTAATGGAGCATAGAGCTGGCAAGGGACACACAACAGATTTGGATGAAACGTTGTGAAAATGCAAAGCTGCGTGGGTAGAACATGTGGTGTGTTCCATGGTGATCTTCTTCTCCTCCTGGGGGATTCACGCTGTCAGCGAGGATACATACCGGTCTGCTAATATCCTCTGACATATGCTCCAACCAAAGGCGTTAGTTATAGTTACCACCGCTAATTAGCTAGTCATGCCAGTCGAACAGAGCGGAGTATCAGAACATGTAACATGTAACCTGAAAACTGAAACCTTCCCTGCCACAACTCCTTTCAGGCCCTGGTGCAGTTCTTCTGTGCTGATGGAGAGGGACTTGCCATAGAAGATCTGAAGAACCATGTCGACTACAAGGTGAGAGCACCAAGGGTTTATGTACCATTTAGCTACTTGACCGTGGTAGAGAGCCTTTTTTAGTGGGGGTTGTTCCGCTGGTTCCTGACGAGCCCCCTCCCCACTGCTGTTCCTATAGGCTCTTGACGAGGAGCTGAGGCTGAACAAGTGTTCGTCCTTTGAGCTGATCGAGCAGTACTTCCTGGAGAAGATCTCTCAGCAGGTAGTCTGCAGCTTGCTGGGCTGCCACATGTGACTCTAACCCCCGGGCTAGTGTGGTGGGGGAGTGTTGATTAGGAGCTGAAAGATCACAAGACATTTTCTTTTTCTTTATCTCTTTAATGCTAATGTGGTCGCTAACTGTATTCTGTAACAGCGGTTTAGTTTAGAACGCCAGGACAACTTTACAGGCATGTCCACTTACTACAAGCATTTCGCTACGCTAGCATTAACATCTGGTAACTGTGTGTATGTGACAAATAACATTTGATTTGATTGTCCAGGATTCATCTTACTAAAGGGATGTATAACAATCCAATCAATCATCTGTTTATATATGATTTATAATATGGATCTGCCTTTCAGAGAACACTGAAGCACACCCGCTTTGGCCGCATCAGTGTGAAGTGTTACTATGATGCCTCTGAGCAGAGGCTCACGGTGGAGATCCTGCATGCCGCCGATCTCATTGCCTTGGACGCCAATGGTAAATATCAGAGTTCCATTGGCATGCAGCTCCATATGCAGAAAGAATGCCAAATCAATCTTCTGTATGAGCCTCTCATTTGTTCCTGTTCCTCTCTCTCTCTCTCTCTCTCTCTCTCTCTCTCTCTCGTCACACAGGGCTGAGTGACCCCTTTGTCATCATAGAGCTCTGTCCCCACCACCTCTTCCCCATGGCCAAGAGCCAGCGCACCCAAGTGAAGCTCAAGACCCTGCACCCAGTATTTGATGAGCTCTTCTATTTGTGAGTGTCTAATCCGCCTTCTCTATGCACTAACAGAGTAGGAAATGTTGGGATTGGTGGATGATATGATAATTCCCTCTTGACAGCAGCTACATTTGAAAAGCAAAACATGGAGATGTAGACTTCAGTTTGACTCCTTTTCCTCTATCTGCTGTCCCACAGCCATGTCAGCCCAGAGCAGTACAGGCACAGGTTTGCCTGTCTGACGTTTACTGTGATGGACTATGATTGGCTGTCCACCAACGATTTTGCCGGGGAGGCCTTGGCCCCGCTCAGTGACTTCTGTTGGCCAGGGAGACCCAACGCCTCAGCGGCCGGAAAGACCATCCAGCCGACCATTCTGCACCTGGCCCGGAGCAAACCCAGCGGTAGGGAGCAGGGTTAGGGTCAATTTGATTTAAATTCAGTCAATTAATTAAGTAAACCCAAATTCTAATTCCACGTTTTCCACATTGAAAATAATTTAGGAAAATGTGAAAATTTACTTCCTGAATCTACTGAATTGAAAGGAATTGACCCCAACCCTGGTAGGACAGTCCGCCAGATAGACTACAATACATAACCCCACCCCTCTACTCCTCACTGAGAGGAAACGGGCCCCCAGGGAGGAGAACCTGTTAAGTCTGGGAAAGGTTTCCTATTACTCCTGTAATCCAACCTATTACTCCTGTAATCCAACCTATTACTCCTGTAATCCAACCTATTACTCCTGTAATCCAACCTATTACTCCTGTAATCCAACCTATTACTCCTGTAATCCAACCTATTACTCCTGTAATCCAACCTATTACTCCTGTCATCCAACCTAGCGACCCGTTCAATCTAAAGGTAATTGTGTCAGGCGAAAGGATGGATGCACTTACGTTTCTGTTTGCTCTCTCCATCCAGAGAAGCCAATCATGAGGATTTTGGACGCACGGACAGGAGACGGAGAGGCTCAGGAGTTTGTGAGGAAGCTAAAGGAGATAGAGAAATCCATGGAAGAGGAGTGAAGCTGTCAGCACTGGTCTGGTGTATTGGTGTATTCTGACTACGTCTTTGCCACATGTGCTTTTGTACTTGTTGTACTATCCGTATGTTTACAATGTTTACAGTTTTCAAATCCTCTTGTACGTGCACTGAAAATGTAATGCTGAACAAAACACAGTAAGGCATGACTTTTTAAATTGGAATACGAATGTCCTGTCTCTGCTGTATTTTTATGCCTCAAATCAAATACTATTTATCACATGCGCTGCGCTACAACAGGTGTAGACTTTACCGTAAAGTGCTTACTTACAAGCCCTTTCCCAACAATGTGGAGTTAAAAAGTAAGAAAAATCCAAGGGTCCTGTCTGAGAAATATGAGAAATAGCTTATCTTGTAATTATTATTTTGTTTTCTAAAGAGCTCATTGAATGCTATCTTTGTTGTATTATCTTTGTTGCATTCCATCTCTAACATCTAACTGAATCTAAAACTAATTTGTAATTGATATGTGTTCAGTCGAATCATGTGGGTGGATCAATCGTTGGGATAAAATATATATTCCCACTACCGTTTCTGAGTTTATGGCGAAGTAGCACAAGGATGTAACACTGCAAGGAAAAGCCATCTGTCGCCAGGTTTTGTAAGTCATCAGAAGGAGTAGTGTCACATATGGCTGCGTTTACACAGGCAGCCCAATTCTGAAATGTTTCAGATCTTTTCACACCAGCTCTTTTTCAGAGCTGATCTGATCAGTCAAAAGAACAATAAGTTACAGAAAAGAGATCACAATTTGGCTGCCTGTGTAAATGCAACCTATGTGACGCCATCTGTGCTCATTGATGATTGGATGTTTATATCTCTTCAGATTATGAACCTTATCCCTGAAGAAAAGAGTATTAGTCCTCTATTTGTTATATTGTGAATGTGAACTACTTGCCTTGGATTGTAATGGATTGTGCTGCTGTTCATTGTACCATTCAGATGAAGCCGTCTCTGAAATAAAGATTGTATTTGAATATGATTCACGAGCTCTTATCACATTTTGTTCTCCTTCGAAAAAGATGTTTCCTTCTTTGTAGTGGACTTGCCCATATGACATCAACATGTCGCTCTTCATGTTGCATGAGTCTTCTTCTAAATGGAAACCGAAATGGACTCACAAACATATAGTAGCACTAGACACCTAGAAAAAAAAACATTGATTAGAAATCTTCTGGGGGGAAAACAGCCCTTTGTGTTTAGCTCTAAATGCCAGGGTTCATTTCGATTGTCTTCCAGACCGAAAGATTCCGTCTCTGTCAGTCTTGTGTCTACATGTTCTCTCGCTTCTCCATGTCTCTTTATTTTGCTTTTCTCACTCTATCTCTACCCTCCCCCTCTCTCGCTCTTGCTCTCTGCTCTTGTCACTTATTTTCAAGGCTTACAAAAGGAAACAGCAGATGTCTGTTTACAGGCACTCATTCTCACTTCCCTCTGAATGTCATTCTCAGATGCAGGCCTGTCTGCTCCCACCACCTCCACCTCCATTATCCTTCCACTCTCCTCACTTCCCTCTGAATGTCATTCTCAGATGCAGGCCTGTCTGCTCCCACCACCTCCACCTCCATTATCCTTCCACTCTCCTCACTTCCCTCTGAATGTCATTCTCAGATGCAGGCCTGTCTGCTCCCACCACCTCCACCTCCATTATCCTTCCACTCTCCTCACTTCCCTCTGAATGTCATTCTCAGATGCAGGCCTGTCTGCTCCCACCACCTCCACCTCCATTATCCTTCCACTCTCCTCACTTCCCTCTGAATGTCATTCTCAGATGCAGGCCTGTCTGCTCCCACCACCTCCACCTCCATTATCCTTCCACTCTCCTCACTTCCCTCTGAATGTCATTCTCAGATGCAGGCCTGTCTGCTCCCACCACCTCCACCTCCATTATCCTTCCACTCTCCTCACTTCCCTCTGAATGTCATTCTCAGATGCAGGCCTGTCTGCTCCCACCACCTCCACCTCCATTATCCTTCCACTCTCCTCACTTCCCTCTGAATGTCATTCTCAGATGCAGGCCTGTCTGCTCCCACCACCTCCACCTCCATTATCCTTCCACTCTCCTCACTTCCCTCTGAATGTCATTCTCAGATGCAGGCCTGTCTGCTCCCACCACCTCCACCTCCATTATCCTTCCACTCTCCTCACTTCCCTCTGAATGTCATTCTCAGATGCAGGCCTGTCTGCTCCCACCACCTCCACCTCCATTATCCTTCCACTCTCCTCACTTCCCTCTGAATGTCATTCTCAGATGCAGGCCTGTCTGCTCCCACCACCTCCACCTCCATTATCCTTCCACTCTCCTCACTTCCCTCTGAATGTCATTCTCAGATGCAGGCCTGTCTGCTCCCACCACCTCCACCTCCATTATCCTTCCACTCTCCTCACTTCCCTCTGAATGTCATTCTCAGATGCAGGCCTGTCTGCTCCCACCACCTCCACCTCCATTATCCTTCCACTCTCCTCACTTCCCTCTGAATGTCATTCTCAGATGCAGGCCTGTCTGCTCCCACCACCTCCACCTCCATTATCCTTCCACTCTCCTCACTTCCCTCTGAATGTCATTCTCAGATGCAGGCCTGTCTGCTCCCACCACCTCCACCTCCATTATCCTTCCACTCTCCTCACTTCCCTCTGAATGTCATTCTCAGATGCAGGCCTGTCTGCTCCCACCACCTCCACCTCCATTATCCTTCCACTCTCCTCACTTCCCTCTGAATGTCATTCTCAGATGCAGGCCTGTCTGCTCCCACCACCTCCACCTCCATTATCCTTCCACTCTCCTCACTTCCCTCTGAATGTCATTCTCAGATGCAGGCCTGTCTGCTCCCACCACCTCCACCTCCATTATCCTTCCACTCTCCTCACTTCCCTCTGAATGTCATTCTCAGATGCAGGCCTGTCTGCTCCCACCACCTCCACCTCCATTATCCTTCCACTCTCCTCACTTCCCTCTGAATGTCATTCTCAGATGCAGGCCTGTCTGCTCCCACCACCTCCACCTCCATTATCCTTCCACTCTCCTCACTTCCCTCTGAATGTCATTCTCAGATGCAGGCCTGTCTGCTCCCACCACCTCCACCTCCATTATCCTTCCACTCTCCTCACTTCCCTCTGAATGTCATTCTCAGATGCAGGCCTGTCTGCTCCCACCACCTCCACCTCCATTATACTTCCACTCTCTCTCTCTTCCTCCACAGTGTTTCCTCTATCACAGTCTTCTTCCAGTTCCCCTTTTGACCTTTCAGACCTTCACTCACCTCAAGAGAGCCACCTTGGATGGAAAACACGCTGCTGCACGACCACAGTGACCCCAAAGAGAAACACTCAGAGTTCAGTAATAAGGGCAGCAAGGTTATGTTGATTATGTCCAATCTATCAAATCAACAGAGGTCAGAACCACAATGACCCGGTTACATCCCCATCCGCCTACACACAGACCGACGTGTTGGTGACCTGATGGACATCTGCAATAATATGAGCTAAGATGGATTAGATAGATATAGATACAAATAATTATAGATATAGATAGATAGATAGATATAGATACAAATAATTATAGATATAGATAGATAGATAGATAGATAGATATAGATACAAATAATTATAGATATAGATAGATAGATAGATAGATAGATAGATAGATAGATAGATTAGATAGATATAGATATAGATACAAATAATTATAGATATAGATAGATAGATAGATATAGATCGGTAGTGTTTTGATGGATATGTTGGGATGTTTTACTGAGAGAGGGAGGGTTTATTTGGTAACATCAATCAAACACCCCCCCCCAGAAAAAAAATCACCAAGCCCAATGCTGCGTATCTGGTATTGGATTGAGTGTGGCCAGTGCTGTGGTGGCTCAGGTGTGATGGGGAACAGACATTTCATGGTTCTGTAAACCAGACGTCATGCCCTGTGGTCAGAACCTGTTTAATGTAGCTATCATGCCACCTGACAGCTCTCTGTTTCTATCCAGCTGTGACCTATCCCAGCTTCATTTCCACTCCACAGCCTCCCTCTCCCACCCTCTGATTGGTTCACTGTTCTGCAACAGGAATCTACACTACAGCTCCAAACCAACAGGTATGCTTTTATTTTGTATTTTGTTGATGCAGCAACACAGAGAAGCAAATGGAGGGAATTTGATATACAGTATGACCAAATATATTTCTGTAGATTACACACGGCAGGTAGCCTAGTGGTTAAAGCATTGGGCCAGTATCCGCAAGGTTGCTATATTAGATCTCCGAGCTGACAAGGTAAAAATCAGTCTTTCTGCCCCTTGAACAAGGCAGTTATACCACTGTTCCTAGGCTGTCATTATAAATAAAAATGTGTTCTTAACTAACTTGCCTAGTTAAATAAAGGTTAAATAAAGAACATCAATGTAACATTCACACAATGAGCTAAAGGCTATTCACACTCAAGGAAGGAATGCTGTGCATGTGATAGCTGTATTGCTAAAAAGTAAATTAAGCTCTTCTATTTTTCAGTGGAGATAATGATTATTTGGTTGGGTGAGAGGATGCTCAAAACAGCATTTGCATTGATACCCAGACAGTAAGAGCTTTATCCACTAGGTGTCCCCATAGTTTCACAAACCACTTTTCAATCAGTTCACTATTCAGACGTTAGGGGGCACATGGCACTGATGATCAATGCTGGATCTCTATTGGTTGAACTCATTACTAAGTAACAATAACAGCATGTCTCTGGTCATCCATGTGTCACTCTACATCTGTGCTGAGCTGTAGGATCGCTGAACCACCCTGCTGGGAGCTCCAGCAATCAAATCAAATTGTATCCATTACATGCTTCCTAAACAACAGGTGTGGACTAACAGTGAAATGTTTACTTATGGGCCCTTCCTAAGAATGCAGAGAGAAATAAAGTTGAAAAGTAAAACACATAATAATAAAATGAATAATAGATACACAATGAGTTGACTATATACAAGGGGTACCCGTACACAGTCGATGTGCAGCGGTATGAAGTAATTGAGGTGTCACACCATGACCTTAGAGAGCTTTTTATGTCTCTATTTTGGTTTGGTCAGGGTGTGATTTGGGTGGGCATTCTATGTTCAGTTTTCTATGTTTTGTATTTCTTTGTTTTGGCCGGGTATGGTTCTCAATCAGAGACAACTGTCTATCGTTGTCTCTAAATTGGGAACCATACTTAGGTAGTTTTTCCCACCAGTGTTTTGTGGGTAGTTGTTTTCTGTTTAGTGTTCTGCACCTGAAAGGACTGTTTCGGTTTCATTTCTCACTTTGTTATTTTGTTCTAGTGTTCTGTGTTGATAAAAATCATGAACACTTACCACGCTGCGCTTTGGTCCGATCCTTCTTCATCAGATGACCGTAGCAGCAGCGTATGTTATGAGTCAGAATTTTTTTTTAGTAAATGCAGATAGTCCGGGTAGCTACAGTATTTGGTTAACTATTCAATTAATTGTTTAGGAGTCTTGACTTGTGGGTAGAAGCTGTTCAGGGTCCTGTTGGTTCCAGACTTGGTGCCTCGGTACCGCTTTCCGTGCGGTAGCAGAGAGAACAGTCTATGACTTGGGTGGCTGAAGTCTTTGACAATTTTCAGGGCCATCCTCTGACACCGCCTTACATAGAGGTCTTGGATGGCAGGGAGCTCGGCCCCAGTGATGTACTGGGCCATATGCATTACCCTCTGTAGCACTTTGCGGTCGGATGGCAAGCAATTGTCTTACCAAGCGGTGTTTGGGCCAGTCAAGATGCTCTCAATGGTGCCGTTGTATAACCTTTTGAGGATCTGAGGGCCCATGCCAAATATTTTCAGCCTCCTCAGGGGGAAGAGCTGTCTCTCTCCTCGGGCAGTGTCTGATGCTGGTGACAAACCCACTTCCCATCTGGGTAGGGGTTGTATTTTTCCCTACTTGCAGGATATATGTTGGACTCTATCCACTTCTATTGTGCCCTTCCTGGCATGGTCTGTATGGGCCTCTTTAGGGGCTCAGACTCAGTGGAAGGTCTTTGAAGGCAAACCAGGAGGACTGTGCCATATCCTTGTTGCTGCTGGCCCAGCCCCCACAGGGCTCTGGCCCTCAACAGAGCACACGTGTGATGGGAGAGAGAGGGACCACAGTGGGCCTGCTGTGGGTCATGGCTCCCTCTCTATGTGTGTCAGGGACAGACAGCTCCATGGAGAGGACTCCTCCTGAGGCCACAGTAATACAGAACAGATGGGACCAGAGGAGAAGGAGAGATGTGGATACAGTAGCACACACATGACTTACTGTACATTGTGCTATCCTATCATCTATGTAAACCTCTGTGTTGAGTCAGTTGTGCCTACTAAAACCTGTCAAATCTTCCCAAACAATAAGCCTTGGGTATCAAAACATCTAAAATCACTACTTGATAGGAAGAAGGCAGTTTATGCTGGGGGTGATAGACAGGCTTTAAGAGATGTACAATGTGAGATCAAAAGACAGATACTGGTGGACAAGGAGGCAAACAAGCAAAGGGTGGAGAGGAGCCTCTCCTCAGGAAACTCCAGGGATGAAATCCATGGCTCGTGCTCCCTACATAGGCAGGGGGAAACCAGTGCTGACCTTGGGAGACATGAGGGCCAGAACAAGGCTAATGAACTGAATGTTTTCTTCTCAAGATTTGAATTAGACAACTTTGTGTCGGAGGTAAAAACAAATGGAAGCATCATTACACATTTTTGAGAGAGTTGTTGTCAAACAGTCTGATGTGTTAAAGTTGTTCAGGGAATGTAACACATACACAAGCCCAGGCCCAGACAAAATAAGGGATGTAACACACACACAATTTTCAGGGCCATCCTCTGACACCGCCTTACATAGAGGTCTTGGATGGCAGGGAGCTCGGCCCCAGTGATGTACTGGGCCATATGCATTACCCTCTGTAGCACTTTGCGGTCGGATGGCAAGTAATTGTCTTACCAAGCGGTGATGGAGCCAGTCAAGATGCTCTCAAACACACAAGCCCAGGCCCAGACAAAATAAGGGATGTAACACATACACAAGCCCAGGCCCAGACAAAATAAGGGATGTAACACAGGCCCAGACAAAATAAGGGATGTAACACATACACAAGCCCATGCCAAGACAAAATAAGGGATGTAACACATACACAAGCCCAGGCCCAGACAAAATAAGGGATGTAACACATACACAAGCCCAGGCCCAGACAAAATAAGGGATGTAACACATACACAAGCCCAGGCCCAGACAAAATAAGGGATGTAACACATACACAAGCCCAGGCCCAGACAAAATAAGGGATGTAACACATACACAAGCCCAGGCCCATACAAAATAAGGGATGTAACACATACACAAGCCCAGGCCCAGGTAAAATAAGGGATGTAACACATACACAAGCCCAGGCCCAGACAAAATAAGAGATGTAACACATACACAAGCCCAGGCCCAGGTAAAATAAGGGATGTAACACACACACAAGCCCAGGCCCAGACAAAATAAGGGATGTAACACATACACAAGCCCAGGCCCAGACAAAATAAGGGATGTAACACACACACAAGCCCAGGCCCAGACAAAATAAGGGATGTAACACACACACAAGCCCAGGCCCAGACAAAATAAGGGATGTAACACATACACAAGCACAGGCCCAGACAAAATAAGGGATGTAACACACACACAAGCCCAGGCCCAGGTAAAATAAGGGATGTAACACATACACAAGCCCAGGCCCAGACAAAATAAGGGATGTAACACACACACAAGCCCAGGCCCAGACAAAATAAGGGATGTAACACATACACAAGCCCAGGCCCAGACAAAATAAGGGATGTAACACATACACAAGCCCAGGCCCAGACAAAATAAGGGATGTAACACACACACCCAGGCCCAGACAAAATAAGGGATGTAACACACACACAAGCCCAGGCCCAGACAAAATAAGGGATGTAACACATACACAAGCTCAGGCCCAGACAAAATAAGGGATGTAACACACACACAAGCCCAGGCCCAGACAAAATAAGGGATGTAACACAAACACAAGCCCAGGCCCAGACAAAATAAGGGATGTAACACACACACAAGCCCAGGCCCAGACAAAATAAGGGATGTAACACATACACAAGCCCAGGCCCAGACAAAATAAGGGATGTAACACATACACAAGCCCAGGCCCAGACAAAATAAGGGATGTAACACACACACAAGCCCAGGCCCAGACAAAATAAGGGATGTAACACATACACAAGCCCAGGCCCAGACAAAATAAGGGATGTAACACATACACAAGCCCAGGTAAAATAAGGGATGTAACCCAAGCCCAGGCCCAGACAAAATAAGGGATGTAGCACACACACACAAGCCCAGGCCCAGGTAAAATAAGGGATGTAACACATACACAAGCCCAGGCCCAGACAAAATAAGGGATGTAACACATACACAAGCCCAGGCCCAGACAAAATAAGGGATGTAACACATACACAAGCCCAGGCCCAGACAAAATAAGGGATGTAACACATACACAAGCCCAGGCCCATGTAAAATAAGGGATGTAACACATACACAAGCCCAGGCCCAGACAAAATAAGGGATGTAACACATACACAAGCCCAGGCCCAGACAAAATAAGAGATGTAAACATACACAAGCCCAGGCCCAGACAAAATAAGTGGACATGTGTTAAAGTACTGTGCTGAACAATTGGCTGGTGTTTTTAGACATTTTCCAATCCTCACTCGACCAGCAACACGTGCCAGTATTGTGGAAAAACTCAATAATTATACCCTTTCCTAAAGCATCTAATCCCTCTGTGCTGAATGACTACCGCCCTGTCGCCTTGACATCCTTAGTAATGAAATGCCTTGAGAAACTTGTGTAAAGTCATATTCTCAGCGTCACCCAGAAGTTCATTGATCCATTTCAGTTTGCCTATCAGCCTAGCAGAGGAGTTGATGATGCCGTTCTTATTCTCCTCAACATGGTCTACAGACATCTAGAGGGTGTAGTCTCCTCAACATGGTCTATAGACATCTAGAGGGTGTAGTCTCCTCAACATGGTCTATAGACATCTAGAGGGTGTAGTCTCCTCAACATGGTCTATAGACATCTAGAGGGTGTAGTCTCCTCAACATGGTCTACAGACATCTAGACTCCTCAACATGGTCTACAGACATCTAGAGGGTGTAGTCTCCTCAACATGGTCTACAGACATCTAGAGGGTGTAGTCTCCTCAACATGGTCTATAGACATCTAGAAGGTGTAGTCTCCTCAACATGGTCTATAGACATCTAGAAGGTGTAGTCTCCTCAACATGGTCTATAGACATCTAGAGGGTGTAGTCTCCTCAACATGGTCTATAGACATCTAGAGGGTGTAGTCTCCTCAACATGGTCTACAGACATCTAGAGGGTGTAGTCTCCTCAACATGGTCTATAGACATCTAGAGGGTGTAGTCTCCTCAACATGGTCTATAGACATCTAGAGGGTGTAGTCTCCTCAACATGGTCTATAGACATCTAGAGGGTGTAGTCTCCTCAACATGGTCTATAGACATCTAGAGGGTGTAGTCTCCTCAACATGGTCTATAGACATCTAGAGGGTGTAGTCTCCTCAACATGGTCTATAGACATCTAGAGGGTGTAGTCTCCTCAACATGGTCTATAGACATCTAGAGGGTGTAGTCTCCTCAACATGGTCTATAGACATCTAGAGGGTGTAGTCTCCTCAACATGGTCTATAGACATCTAGAGGGTGTAGTCTCCTCAACATGGTCTATAGACATCTAGAGGGTGTAGTCTCCTCAACATGGTCTATAGACATCTAGAGGGTGTAGTCTCCTCAACATGGTCTACAGACATCTAGAGGGTGCAGTCTCCTCAACATGGTCTATAGACATCTAGAGGGTGTAGTCTCCTCAACATGGTCTATAGACATCTAGAGGGTGTAGTCTCCTCAACATGGTCTATAGACATCTAGAGGGTGTAGTCTCCTCAACATGGTCTATAGACATCTAGAGGGTGTAGTCTCCTCAACATGGTCTACAGACATCTAGAGGTCTCCTCAACATGGTGTAGTCTCCTCAACATGGTCTATAGACATCTAGAGGGTGTAGTCTCCTCAACATGGTCTACAGACATCTAGAGGGTGTAGTCTCCTCAACATGGTCTATAGACATCTAGAGGGTGTAGTCTCCTCAACATGGTCTACAGACATCTAGAGGGTGTAGTCTCCTCAACATGGTCTACAGACATCTAGAGGGTGTAGTCTCCTCAACATGGTCTATAGACATCTCGAGCCAAATCCCATGGTAGGGTTCTGTTTGTTGACTTTTCTTCTGCCTTCAACACAATCCAGCCCTACATTCTGGCACAGAGACTAATTCGGGACTTCTCCTTATATGGGGGGCTGGTTTTGAGGATGTTGGACTCCCTAAACCAACGCTCACAGCGAGTCGAAATAGGTCCCCACGTGTCGGACATACGCAACACCAACACAGGCTCTCCTCAGGGATGTGTTTTGGCCCCCCTCCTGTACATCTTGTACACCAATAGCTGTACTTGTTCCCATCCTGACAGACACCTCGTTAAGTTCGCTGATGACACTGCCTTGATCAGCCTGTTGCATGATGAAGAGGAACACCATGGCCCGGTTCTGGATGACTTTGTAGAGTGGTGTGAGGAATCACACTTGGTCCTCAATACCAACTAGACCAAAGAGATGTGCATAGACTTCAGGAAGCATACAACACCTACAGTACCTCTGCAACATCTATCAGAGGTCAGAATATAGAGATTGTAGAGGAATACAAATACCTGTGTGTCCTCTTGGACAATAAGCTTCAGTGGAGTAAATGTACAGACCTGATCTACAAAAAGATCCAACAGAGACTGTACTTTCTCAAAGACCTGGGATCTTTTAATGTAGACTGTACTATACTGACTCTGTTTAACAAATCTTTCATTGAGAGTATTTTAACTTTTTGTATTGTTTGTTGGTTTGGCAATGCCAAATGCCACTGTAAATCAGAGAAATATGCTGAGAAGGATTATCACCACAGCAAGCAAGGTACTTGGAGTCAAACAGACAGGCCTGGATGAGATCTTTAAGGTCAGGGCCCTCTGCAAGGCTCACAAAATAATTTTAGACCCAAGCCACCCCCTGTACCCGGACTTTGAACTACTCCCCTCTGGACGCAGGTATAGGGCACCCCTCAGCAGGAAAAACAGGACTCGACAATAATTTGTGCCAGGTGTGATATCCCTCCTAAATAGCTCGGGCTAATGTTCCTATCGACTCAGTAAGGCCAGCAGGCTAGTCTTTTTTATGTATTTGTTTGGTATGTCACTGTTGTGAAAGTTGTATTGTCAATTTTGTTTTGTATTTAAATGCCACTTTAAACGTGTACATGACACTGCAACAAAATGTCCCCATGGGGACAATAAAGCCAGTAAGTATTGCTATTCTTGTGTAACCTGTCATACAAATACAGCGCCTTGGGAAAGTATTGACCCCTTGACTTTTTCCACATTTTGTTACGTTACAGCCTTGTTCTAAAATTGCTTACATTTTTTTCCCCTCATCAATCTATACATATTACCCCATAATGACAAAGTGAAAACAGGTTTTTAGAAATGTTAGCAAATTGTCCATAGAGCTCGTGACAGGATCTGGAGAAGGGTACCAAAACATTTCTGCAGCATTGAAGGTCCCCAAAGAGCACAGTGGCCTCCATCATTCTTAAATGGAAGAAGTTTGGAACCACCAAACTGAGCAATTGGGGGAGAAGGGTCGTGGACAGGGAGGTGACCAAGAACCCAATGGTCACTCTGAGAGAGCTCCAGAGTTCCTCTGTAGAGATGGGAGAACCTTCTAAAAGGGCAACCATCTCTGCAGCACTCCACCAAGCAGGCCTTTACGGTACAGTGGCCAGACTGAAGCCACTCCTCAGTAAAAGGCACACGACAGCCCGCTTGGAGTTTGCCAAACGGCACCTAAAGGACTCTCAGACCATCAAAACAAGATTCTTTGGTCTGATGAAACCAAGATTGAACTTTTTGGCCTAAATGCCAAGCGTCAAGTCTGGAGGAAACCTCGCACCATCCCTATGTTGAAGCATGGTGATGGCAGCATCATGCTGTGGGGATGTTTTTCTGTGTCAGGGAATGGGAGACTAGTCAGGATCAAGGGAAAGATGAACAGAGCAAAGTGCAGACAGATCCTGCTCCAGAGCGCTCAGGACCTCAGACTATGAATGAAAGTTTACAATGTAGGTACATGGGTTGAGAGAAAAATGTAAGTAATCGAGGTGACAGACAGTGACACATTCAATACTGCCTTTCACACTGCCTGCATCAAACTGATCTAGGGTGTAATCATTAGTCCAACAGTTGCAAACGAGAGTTTCTATTGGACAAATTCAGGTATGTTTATCCCCGTTTCGTTCCATTTGCTTCAGCTTAAGATATGTTTTTCAACAGAATCCGCAGAATGAATACTCCCCAGACCCAAACACAGTTCACTTTCATAGCAGTCACATCCAAACAGCATGATAATTTTGCTTGTTGTAGAATTCCTTCTTGCATCTACTCACTCTCCACGTTTTTCCTTCGCTTGACTTCAGTGCACAACACATCAGCTGTTTGTGACCAGGCAAAAAAACCTTTCCAAGCCAAACCCTTCTATCATAATGACTAACCGCTACACACAGCCTACCTACATCATTGCTACTACAACTAACAAATTAGTAAACCCGCTACAATCATGCAGTACAGCGTACAGTCAGCAAGCAGTTTAGCAGTTAAACCAGCAGGCCCCAGTGGCAATAAAATAATAAAAACAAAATATTCCATAGCCAGCTAGCTAACATAGCATCCCTGTCTATTTGAGCTGGGTGTTTGAGTAGGCTAAACTAGCTAGCTGCATCTGCTAGCTAAGTGAAAGTGAACAAAAAATAAAAATAAATATAGTTAGCTCTCTATCCCTCTCTCTTGCTTCTCCTTCATTTTTGAAGAAATTAATTTGTTGAAAACTGTCCAATTATTGTCTTTCTCTCTTTTTTAGTCAACTACTCACCACGTTGTATGCACTGCACTGCTAAAGCTTATGCTTTCAGTACTAGATTCATTCTCTGATCCTTTGATTGGGTGAACAACATCTCAGTTCATGCCGCAGGAGCTCTGATAGGTTGGAGGACGTCCTCCGGAATCATAGTTACTGTGTAAGTCTATGGAATGAGGTTAGAACCGTGAGCCTCCTAGGTTTTGTATAGAAGTCAATGTACCCAGAGGAGGACGGAAACTAGCTGTCCTCTGGCTACATCGTGGTACTGCTACTGTAGACCTTCATTGCAAAACATTATTTAGACGCCTGACTATATTTTGTATAGTTTTATCTAAAACTGACAACTTTTTTAATGTTTCACTATTTTTATTTTATGAAATTCACTGAGGTCCTCCCCTTCCTCCTCTGAGGAGCTTCCTCTGATAGCTACACAAACTGAGCAAGAGTGGGTTTAGAGTGAGTGGGAAGAATAGGACTGGTGTTGATCCCTAGGAATGTTGGCAGAGTTGTGAGCTATGGGATGACTGCTACTGCTCCTCCACTGGGTCCTGGCTCTGGCCCTGGCTGGGTCTCTGGCAGGTATGTTTAACAACACTGTGATCTCACATGCCCATCTCACATCAGACAACCCTAATTCCCCCACAGAAATGTAACACTATAGATCCCTGCTCTGGAGCTCAGGCCTACCCAGAGCCCCCCCCACACACACACACTCACTCACTCACACACACACACACACACACACACACACACACACACACACACACACACACACACACACACACACACACACACACACACACACACACACACACACACACACACACACAGAGAGAGAGAGATAAAGCACACACCTGCAGCGTCCCATGCTGTCTGGGCTACCTGGGAAGCCTGTTCCTCTGCAGGCTTAGTCATGATATCATAGAAGATAGATTTACATCTGGGATTTATAGGCAGAGGGCTGTCATTAATGCCAGGGAGCACTTTACTCTGTTCGTGTTCAGACCTGTATAGTGATAGCAAAGCCCGACTCATTGGGAACTTCCAGTGCAGCTGTATCAAAAACTGAAACTTACCCTTAAAAAGAACCCCCTCCTCCCTTAACATGTATCTTCTTAACAAGAAGCTACTGGAGCAATGAATAATGTAATGCCACTGGGGGAAAAATCCACCCACCCAAGAAATATTCTTATCAGTGATTGAAAATGTGATCAAGACCAATGTGTCAGAAACACTGTGCTTTGAACTGACAGGGCCTAATGAGTTTCCCACAAATAGTGTCCTCTCTGGCCCGGCACACACAACGTGGGCCCAGACACCTGTTGAAAGGCTCTTTGGTTGTGGTCTGCAGAAGGGAGACGGTTTGGCCATGGCGTCGAGATAATTGCATACTTCAGAGCTCTAGCCTCTCCTCTCTAGTGGAGATGGTGGCCTGGAGGGGCCAGGGTGAGGAGAGGCAAACACAGCGGGTCCTTTGTGGTTTCGGGGCCCCTGACAGAGAGAGCAGAAATGATATTGGACAGCTCGCCTGGAGGAATGCAGCTGGGACAGGGCTGGAAAGGGGCCGAGCCCAGCGCCTCGCCTCCACTGAGCCACTTAAAATGGGCCCGTTGCTCCCAACCACTCGGCATGTGTCCAGAAAACTGCAGAGTCACCCCTATGGCTCCACACAGGACGCCCGGGCACAACTACAACAGCTCAGAGAAAAGGAGTGGGGGAGGGAAGGAAGGAAGGAAGGAAGGAAGGAAGGAAGGAAGGAAGGAAGGAAGGAAGGAAGGAAGGAAGGAAGGAAGGAAGGAAGGAAGGAAGAAAGAAAGAAAGAAAGAAAGAAAGAAAGAAAGAAAGAAAGAAAGAAAGAAAGAAAGAAAGAAAGAAAGAAAGAAAGAAAGAAAGAAAGAAAGAAAGAAAAAGAAGGCATGAGGGAATTCATTATGAAATTGTGGAGGGATGAGGTGTCTCATTATCTAGGTGTGTATCATAAAGCTGGTGTTCATGTACAGACCTATGATTACACTAGCTATACACATGGTAAACAGTAATCAGAAGACACTATTGTCCTAACAACACGCTGTTTGCACTGAATGAGTTCTAGGTAATAAAACATAACATTTTATAGAACGTAGAAAGCACACCAAGGCTAAAATATCATGACTGAAGACATATGCGCTAAGTTGTTTACAATGAGCACATAACCATTTTTCATTGAGGCCTTTCTGAATAGAGCTCTATATGAGTGCTCCCTCCAGTTCAGCCACAGGATCTAGTTCTGCATAATCCCAGCCAGAAAAATACAAGGAAGTCATCACATGAGCTGCATCTGATTCTCTCCTGGTCCTTGTGTTTCTGTGGCTGGCACTTTCTCAGAAATGGAATGGACAGAAGCCAGCAGTGGAAAACATGTTTTGCCTCACAATTCCTACTGACTCTAGGGCCTTCAGCTGGCCTGATCAATGTTGGCTCCCATCCTTATATAGGCAATCTAATCACAACATATTGACAACCTTTGTTTGTCCATTTTTTTCTCTCTGCCTGCAGCCAATTTCTGGTCGGCTCACCGTGATGAGTGGAAATACTGCAAAAACAAAGTCTCCATGATAAAGATAAGAACATTTTGAAAGTGAAGCTACTCAACAAATCCCAGAAAACCTTTTGAAGTGCTGGGAGACATGGGGCGGTAGGGTAGCCTAGTGGTTAGAGCATTGGCCTAGTAACCGAAAGGTTGCAAGTTCAAATCCCCAAGCTGACAAGGTACAAAATATGTCATTCTGCCCCTGAACAGGCAGTTAACCCACTGTCCCTAGGCCGTCATTGAAAATAAGAATTTGTTCTTAACTGACTTGCCTAGTAAAATAAAATAAATAATTTTTAGTAGCGGAATGAAAGCAGCCTGAGTTTTCCTCTCTTTGGACTGGTCTGGGGGCGATCTGTAGGCCTCTGAAGTGTAGTACACAATGTTGTGGCGTGGCCTGTCCACATGAATCCTCTGCTTACCTATTCAGCTCTGCTTTTCACAGACCCTGTGGTTCCCTCCACTGGCCCCTTACACACACATCAGCGCCCAGGCTTTCTGCTACAGCACACACGCCCCAAACATTTAGACTCAGCCTCCGCACTGAGCAATCTGTAACGTTACATCTAGCTCAAACCTCACAAACATAATCAGAGGTTAGAAATCAAAGGGACTCTATTTTTCAGCTTGTTATAACTTCAGATTTGTTTTGAGCTAGATGCATCCATCTAAATTACATCCCATGAGTTTGTTATTAAATAATTTATTGGCCTTGAGCAGAATTTCACAGAGTGAGGATTAGTCTGGGGTGGTTGCAAATCTAAACCACACCATTACATCAGGGACCGAGGTGACTTCAGAGATGACTCTTTGACCAGAGCACTTTACTGGTCTTCCTTCTTTCTATCTCACAGTCTCTCGGCTTTCCATGTCTGTCTAATGAACGAGTATAGAAAGAGAAGGATTTTTTGTATTGCAAAAATAAATCATATATCTTACTCGTCACCACCAAAATCAGTATAAATTGAATTTGAAGGACCACCACCCTCGTATTTGTCTCAGGATGCCCCCCACCCTCGTATTTGTCTCTGGATGCCTCCCACCCTTGTATTTGTCTCTGGATGCCCCCCACCCTCGTATTTGTCTCTGGATGCCTCCCACCCTTGTATTTGTCTCTGGATGCCCCCCACCCTCGTATTTGTCTCTGTATGCCCCCCACCCTCGTATTTCTCTCTGGATGCCCCCCACCCTTGTATTTGTCTCTGGATGCCCCCCACCTTTGTATTTGTCTCTGGATGCCGCCCACCCTCGTATTTGTCTCTGGATGCCCCTCACCCTCGTATTTGTCTCTGGATGCCCCCCACCCTCGTATTTGTCTCTGGATGCCCCCCACCCTTGTATTTGTCTCTGGATGCCCCCACCCTTGTGTTTGTCTCTGGATGCCCCCACCCTTGTATTTGTCTCTGGATGCCCCTCACCCTCGTATTTGTCTCTGGATGCCCCCCCCCCCATTCTCTTTTCTCCTCTCTGAATTGGCATTAGCCCTATGATGTAAAGCCAACAATCATCCATTGACACTGTGGTGGTAGTAACCTTGAGTTCATTTCCTACTACAGTTCTCCACGAAGAGGGCATCCGAGGGTCAAGTGGTCAGTCCCCAAGCCAAAGTTTTCACAACTCCCTCTTTGATGTCTTTGATGACCAGCGAGTAACAAAGACAACTGTATCCATGACCACCAGCAGTGAATGAGAAAGAATGCAACCAGTTGCCATAGATGTAATCCCCTGGTTCATGTCAAGGTCAGCAGACTGCCTTGACTTCCCTAACATGGAAAAACAGTCCTGCAAGTGGTGCTAATATACACAAACTGTAACATAGAATTAAAACAATGAAGAGGTGGAAACACTAAACAGACTGTAATAGTTTCCAAACCTTCTTGATTAAATGACACTGCATACTGTTTATCAGATTACGTCCTCCCCTGTTGAACAGTGTAGCCTAATCAGTATTGGATGAATGTAAGATTGAAGTGCAGGGGAAGACAAGTGTAGTACATTATGTTAGTATGATGCCAACCATTCAGTCCTGTTGGACAAGTGCCAGTCAGTGCAAGTGAAGGGCCTCACATCCCTCCATCGCACCACTAACACTGACACACAACACTGAGGGGGCGAGATGCACATTTGAGGACAAGCGAAGACAAAAGTAATACAAAAGCAATGGTCTCCAAATGTCTCAGAGTTTTGTGTTGGATTTTCTGAAAGTTACCGGAATTGTGCAACCCGAAGTCAGTCAGTCGGTCAGTCGGTCAGTCTGTCTGTCTGTCTGTCTGTCTGTCTGTCTGTCTGTCTGTCTGTCTGTCTGTCTGTCTGTCTGAGGCCTGTCTGTCAGTCTGTCTGTCTGAGACCTGGTTGTGGGGTGTCGTCTGAACCTGAAGGAAATGCTCCTCCAGTTCATTAGAAGTATCATAAAATGTCCCCCAGTAAAACGTCCTGCGGCGTGAGGGAGACGTGGGCCTAGAAAAGGCTCTTTCTTCTCCTCCTGTGACCCCGCTGACTCCTGGTGGGACCAGGACATGGAGGCTGTGGGAATGTACTCAGGGAGCCTTCCCACTAGGGACCTCAGTGTGAGTGAGAAACACAGATTCCAACACACACAGCCTCTAGTGCCATGGTCACGAGGGGGCTGTAGTGGGTACAGTATGTGTGTCTGAGGAACAGTTTGTTATGTCAACTTCACTCTCTCTCTCATGCCCCGGCCCAGACCTCCATCAGACCACAGAGAAACAAGACCCAGACCTCTCCAGGCCTGGATGACACCCATCCACCATCCAGCCCAACCTCCAACTCATCCAGGGAAGGGGGATTGAACGGGCGGTTCAACAGCAGAGGGATGAGGGTGTGGCAGAGGGGAGGTCGGGGTGGAAGGTTTTGATTAAGGCAGGAACAGCTGTTAAAATGTTATCCTAACATTCTCTCAAAGCACATAGAGAAACCATGTGTCTCAACTCGCGCAGCTGTCCACTTTAGTTCCATAGTCCTGTGAACCTGACACCAGCTCCAACTGGGAACACATGTTTCAAATATAGATATATATTTCACCTTTATTTTACCAGGTGAGCTAGTTGAGAACAAGTTCTCATTAACAACTGCGACCTGGCCAAGATAAAGCAAAGCAGTGCGACACAAACAACAACACAGAGTTACATGGAATAAACAAGCGTACAGTCAATAACACAATAGAAAATAATTAAGTCTTATATACAGTGTGTGCAAATGGCGTGGGGAGGTAAGGCAATAAATAGGCCATAGTAACAAAGTAATTACAATTTAGCAGATTTTTCCTGTTGGAAATGAACATCCCACATGAGCGCCACAGGTGAGAACTAACTGTAGGCCCTCAACACGTAGTTCATGACTGAATGACAGTCCATATCGACATTAGGGATGATATGTGCAGTGAGAGAAGAACATTCTGACATGACATGCTGTATACAGAGTCTCTGAGGTTGGTTTCCTGTTGGGGAAAAGGGCCCTGTCTTCAATCCCTCCTACTGCTGCCTGCTGCAGAACGTTTGGAAGGATTTGACAAGATTCCAAATCCATGGCCTGATTTATGTGAGTTGAGCTCATTCCATCACATTGAAGTCACATGTTCTTGTGGTTTCAGCTTATCACGCTCTGCACAACATGCTGTCACATTGGTACAGTATACAAACTCCATATCAAGTACTCCTTATTAGCAATAATTGAACATAACTTCCATGTGTTCCAAATGTATGTATTTGCAGTGTGCCAAAGGCAGACCATAGAGACACTGGCACAGTGGAACAACACGGCTGGGAGAGAAAACACATCTGGGCCAACATTTTACTCTAAAGCACATGGCAACATGTCCCCAACATGCCAAGCGTTTGTGTGTATCCATCCATCCAGCCATGGATTTAGCCTACATCCCACATCGTAGGCTCTCCTCCGCCTGATGGATGTCATCGTTGACTCATAAGGGACCACCGAGGCTGCTGCCAACACTCACAATCTGCTCTCATCAGCCCCCACAACCACAGCGGCAGGCTGTGTGGAATTGTGGCTTCGCCATTCAGCGCTGCACTCTGTTTCTCTGTCATGTGGATGGCATGTGGCGAGCTCGGCTTTCCTGAAGGACCTGCCATCTAATGCTAAACCTCCATCCCCAGTGTGGCACGGTGCTGTACGCTCCTCTCCTCCCGCTCCCTGGCACAGGCTCCCCTACACTAACGCTGGTCAAATCTAGCGTGCACTAAGTTGGGATGAAAAGGAGGGGAAATTGTGTGGGTCATTGAGCCAAGGCTTTGAGACCTACATCACTTACTCTCATATGTTGCTTAATAGGGTCCTGTTATATTCCCATAATTTGTTCCTGTTGACAACAGACTTTATCGGAGAGATAGGATCTGTTTTAATGGATCTGTTTGCTACAGCCATCTGGCCTCAAACCCTGAATAACAGCTCAGAGTCCATATTGGATGGTTGATGTATTTCTCCAAATATAAATACAACATTTTATGATAATTGCGATTAGCAGGAACTACTGTGTTATGACTTCCTTCTCAGAGTGAATCTAAAAGCCCACAGAATAATGATTCAGCCTTGAATCCGAAGGCCCAAACCCAGGCCCAAACACGCACTGTTTTTATTCCTCATTCACAAACATTTTCAAACCAACTCAAGGTTGGACTACCAGATTCGTCTCTCTTCTACGGAGCCCTCCCTCTCTACTCTGACCACAGAGCTGCCTGGGCAGAAGAAGAACTCTCCCCTCTGCAGGAAGTGTTATTAAAACTGGTCCTTTGACAAGCACAGGAGTGTATCTAAGAGAGAGGGGCTGGACCTCTGGTTCTAATCATGGCAGGTCTGGCTGTTTATTTAGTGAGGAGAGCAGAGCCCTGCATTGCCTTGCTGGGGATCCAGCCCCGCTGGCCCGGGGGGAGCAACTACATCCAGATGCCTGTTAATTGGCAACACAAGCCAGTGCTGTCTCGTCCCATCCCATTCTCTCTGGTGCTTTTAGTAGCCGATCGGTATTGCCACACAGCCCCATAGAAGTCTGATACTTTCCTGTGCCCTGTTCATATTCATGTAGGCCGTGTTATGTGGTTGTTCAGTGAGCCCATGTGTGTGTTTTTAGGGTGAGGCAACTCCTCACAGTTCTAAGTAACTATAACGTTACTTGAAATTATCTGTTAAAAAAGCCTGGGAAGAAAGTCTGCTTTAATACCATGCACTTCAGGACGTTTCATGAGACAGACCTTGAACCATGAATTCAAAAAGGTGAGATATTTTGAAGTGGAATTTACTGGAATTTGTCATTACTACGAGTCAGGGCAGGGGGGCTATTCTATTTTCTGGAATCGTTCCATGAAAAGACAGGCCTCCGGTGAGCAGTCTTAGAAAAAGCATGATGTATTATTGCACAATGCCTAGGTCTGCAGTCTGCAGTGTGCCTCACTACATGGTGTGTTTTCTCTCTTTGAAGAAGTGGGGAAGCATGGAGGGGAAGGAGCCACGGCATCTTCACGAGAATCCCTAATGTACATAATAACACACACACACACTCTTTTTCTCGCTCACCCCCCCCCTCCCCACACACACACACATAAGCCTTCTCAGCATTTTATTTATCTGTGTTTTGTTGGCAGGGTAGAGTCAGCTAGATGCAGCAGCCAGCTACATAGAAATAAAAGGGGCTGTCAAAATACTTTGTCTCTGATGGGACTTTACATCCTGTCTGCTCCCTGTTAATTGTGGCAGAACACTCTAGTTACATCAAAATGAAAGGCCAAGAATGACCATTAATTCAAACAATAAACATGCAGTCATTATACCCTTTGGCACTTACATCATCTGAAAGCCTGGGGAGGATACCATAAGGATTATGAGAGATGTGATATAGACAGACATGGTGACGCCATCTTTTATAATCATTGTCACATCCAGAGGCATGAAGTTAAATCAACACTAATGAAACAGTTGTTGTGTCTTTGGCTATGCCGGATTAAGTAATATGACATGCTATTCTATAAAATCATTTCTCTGTAATTAATATTACCTGATTGAGCTAATCATGTAAATGTAATTAACAAGAGAGTCGGGGCACCAAGAAATAATATTTATAGAACTGTTATCTTCCGAATAAACTCTTAAAGACCTAGTAATATTTTACATCAATAGCAGTCAATATTAATCGGCACCTTAATTCAGTCTCATCTGAAAGTTGTAAATTCTTGGTTATCTTCACGAACCCTGGCTAACAAGTTGAATCAGCAATACAAAATTGGGTTTAATTATTTATTTACTAAATACCTAACTAATCACACAGAATTATACATACACATAATTAATCATAACTTGATTACAAATTATGTCATAAAGGAAAACGTACCTAGCGGGCGGAAAAGATATGACAGCTTGTTACACAAAGGAAAAGGGGCTGGGTTTGAGTGAAAGAGCGGGAAGACTGAGTAACAAAGGAAGAAGCTGTGTTACCGTAAATACAGTATCTTATGCATTCTGAATTACCGCCCATTTGGAAAAGGAAAATGCAATAAATATTTACTCTGAGCTGTGCTTCAGTAGGTTGGTGGTAGATGGAAGGCCGTGTTGCCAAACCGAGTCCTCTGTCCTTTGAAGAATGTCTCTGGTGGTCAATTGGATACGTTGTGGTAACGTCATTGTGTGATAGACGGGATACTCTGTCTGTTCCTTCCTAACCCTCGTTTGCAGCTGCTGTTGCTAACTCAACAGCTAGGAGGTATCACTTCTGTAGTGAATAAGATTTCAAAGTTCATACCATTCGCAACCAAAGCTCACGCTGATGTTGGCTTCGTTCTGTAGTTATTATCTGAACCATTCTGACATCGGACCGTCGTCCTCACATCCTCGGAACAGGAGGTTATATTATCGTCAAGGCTTTATATAGTGGAGCGAGAAGGGTGTGTCTGAAAAGTTTTATAACCCATGACTCTTCACAGGGGCGGGCCACTGACTGAGCAGAGCCCTAACCTTATGAAAACACAACTCTCACATTTTAGAAGCTAAAATCACATTTCATCCCATCACGAATAATTTAATGTTCAAACATTTAAATTGAACAACAATTCCATGTGAATCCGAGAGTTTAGAGTTTATGTCATCTTATCATTGAGGAGAATGTCTCAGAAGACAACCGAACTGACATCATATTCATTAAGTACCACCGCATATGTTCAATTGTTAAACCAATTGTTCTGTTCAACCAGAATACAGTTAATTCCCCCCCACCTTCTGATGTTCCCAGAATCTCTATGTTAACCAAGGGGTTTGCAAATGTAACATCAGTAGGGTAGAGAGAGGGAAAATGGGGGAACAGGTATTTATGACTATCATAAACCTAGCCCCAGGCCAATATCATGACACAGTCCTCAGTCTGTCTGCCTGTATAGTACTATGGGAGGTTGGCACAAAAGGCTCATACAGTGCCTTGCGAAAGTATTCGGCCCCCTTGAACTTTGCGACCTTTTGCCACATTTCAGGCTTCAAACATAAAGATATAAAACTGTATTTTTTTTTTTTTGAAGAATCAACAACAAGTGGGACACAATCATGAAGTGGAACGACATTTATTGGATATTTCAAACTTTTTTAACAAATCAAAAACAGAAAAATTGGGCGTGCAAAATTATTCAGCCCCTTTACTTTCAGTGCAGCAAACTCTCTCCAGAAGTTCAGTGAGGATCTCTGAATGATCCAATGTTGACCTAAATGACTAATAATGATAAATACAATCCACCTGTGTGTAATCAAGTCTCCGTATAAATGCACCTGCACTGTGATAGTCTCAGAGGTCCGTTAAAAGCGCAGAGAGCATCATGAAGAACAAGGAACACACCAGACAGGTCCGAGATACTGTTGTGAAGAAGTTTAAAGCCGGATTTGGATACAAAAAGATTTCCCAAGCTTTAAACATCCCAAGGAGCACTGTGCAAGCAATAATATTGAAATGGGAGGTGTATCAGACCACTGCAAATCTACCAAGACCTGGCCGTCCCTCTAAACTTTCAGCTCATACAAGGAGAAGACTGATCAGAGATGCAGCCAAGAGACCCATGATCACTCTGGATGAACTGCAGAGATCTACAGCTGAGGTGGGAGACTCTGTCCATAGGAAAACAATCAGTTGTATATTGCACAAATCTGGCCTTTATGGAAGAGTGGCAAGAAGAAAGACATTTCTTAAAGATATCCATAAAAAGTGTTGTTTAAAGTTTGCCACAAGCCACCTGGGAGACACACCAAACATGTGGAAGAAGGTGCTCTGGTCAGATGAACCCAAAATGTAACTTTTTGGCAACAATACAAAACGTTATGTTTGGTGTAAAAGCAACACAGCTCATCACCCTGAACACCCCATACCCACTGTCAAACATGGTGGTGGCAGCATCATGGTTTGGGCCTGCTTTTCTTCAGCAGGGACAGGGAAGATGGTTAAAATTGATGGGAAGATGGATGGAGCCAAATACAGGACCATCCTGGAAGAAAACCTGATGGAGTCTGCAAAAGACCTGAGACTGGGACGGAGATTTGTCTTCCAACAAGACAATGATCCAAAACATAAAGCAAAATCTACAATGGAATGGTTCAAAAATAAACATATCCAGGTGTTAGAATGGCCAAGTCAAAGTCCAGACCTGAATCCAATCGAGAATCTGTGGAAAGAACTGAAAACTGCTGTTCACAAATGATTTCTATCCAACCTCACTGAGCTCGAGCTGTTTTGCAAGGAGGAATGGGAAAAATTTTCAGTCTCTCGATGTGCAAAACTGATAGAGACATCCCCCAAGAGACTTACAGCTGTAATCGCAGCAAAAGGTGGCGCTACAAAGTATTAACTTAAGGGGGCTGAATAATTTTGCACGCCCAATTTTTCCGTTTTTGATTTGTTAAAAAAGTTTGAAATATCCAATAAATGTCGTTCCACTTCATGATTGTGTCCCACTTGTTGTTGATTCTTCACAAAAAATACAGTTTTATATCTTTATGTTTGAAGCCTGAAATGTGGCAAAAGGTCGCAAAGTTCAAGGGGGCCGAATACTTTCGCAAGGCACTGTATGATATGAAACCCCACAAGACTTGGAAACCATAACAGTATCACAATCATTACATATAATGACACCATATTATTTACGCTAAATCTGGAAATACAATGATGCCATGACATCTTGCGTTGATGGACAAGAACTCATTTGCACAATGATTTATTGTGTTGGCCGGACTTCAGTAGTCAAACTACATAATCATGAACATTAGGATTATGTAAACTGCAACAAAGAAGGGGGGAAGTGCTTATACGTTTTCTCTTGAACAATGGAGCGAGAAAAGTTCAACTGACATGTCGTGATTTGAATCCAACAGATGGATTTTATGGCCTTTAGGAATCAGATGAAGAAACTGAAGGCATTTATTTTCTGTAAGTAATTACAGTAAATGCATCTCCTGACAGGAAGCAGAGCATTATGTAAGGCTGGTTCTGTTCCAGTCACATATGCATACAGATTTGATAGTGAATTTGAGCATTGCATTCTGTTCTGGAGACTGAAAGCTAATAAGAATGTTTACTCAGAAAGAAGGAGAAAGAAGGAGGGAGAGAGAGAGAGGAGTTGATTTGGATATTGTTTTTAATGCACACATGCAGCAGGGAATGACATGTTATCAATTTTTAGAGTTCAATGTAACGCAATTGTCCTCTGTCAAGGGCATAAATCCCACAGAATAAAACTTAATCTAAACAATATCCCATTTAGTCTGTAGCTATAACTTCAAATTGCTCCAAAACACTCTCAAAAAACATCTTTAATAACGGAATCATGACAAAGAGAATTTACGGCCTATAACAGCCCTTTCCAAACCACTCTAGTATAAATGCACTTAAATGTCATCAGAGGTTTGTGGATATGGTGAGTGGTGAAACAGTGTATGCCTCTAGTCCCCACTATCTCCCTGCCAAACCTCTCTCTGCTCCTGGATGCCACAACTGGGTGGTCCCCATGCCTAGGTGAAGATGTGGGCTTCAATTGAATTCCCTTCCTGTGTGATCAAATAACATTCAGAAGAGCCAAAACCGTGTCTATCTATCAAATTTATTTATTTATTTTTTATTTTTTTTTACCTTTATTTAACCAGGCAAGTCAGTTAAGAACAAATTCTTATTTTCAATGACGGCCTAGGAACAGTGGGTTAACTGCCTGTTCAGGGGCAGAACGACAGATTTGTAAACACATGCAACACATACAACCTCAAGCACAACACATACAACCTCCAGCACAACACATACAACCTCCAGCACAACACATACAACCTCCAGCACCACACAGCCCAAAGGAAGAGAACCCACCATGTGAAGATAGAGTGGGCAGACAAAGGCAGCCTTGTGTGTGGTAGGCAGCAGTGGTGGAATGCTCAACCTCACACCAGGCCTGTTTTCTAGGTTTATCCTTATCTGATAGAGTGGAAAAGCCTAGGTCTCTAATTTGGCACTTTAAAACAAGCCTACATGTCAAACAGGGTGCTTTTTGAGATCTGTTCGGTTTTGGTTAGATTTTTTTTATATCACAGTTTTCAATTTTTGGGATATTTTTTTAAAAACTTTAAATGAACCATGCATTATGTGGGTTGAAAAAAAAATAAAAAAAATAATACAAGTCCCGTGATGGTAGTGGCTGCCCATTACCGCTTATCAATTATTAACCATCATTTATTCACATTACTTTACTTTAATAAATATTTAAGTTCTTGTGAATGTTGCATTTTTTTATTTCATGACTTTATTATTTCATTCCAAATAATCATCTCATCTCTATAGAGCTTCTGCCTATGCTGCCTGACAAAATCACAATTTTAGTAGTAAAGAAGACAAACTTTTATGACTGTTGAATACCAACTATCAATCACTTATATCATGTATTTTCAGGTAGAGATACCTCGGGAAGCAACTGCTCTCTATCCCTCTCAATCGAGCTTTCTTTTCTCTGTCTGCCAAACACAGACCAGACAAGTACGCATGCAAATGATTTTGGGCGTTGTAGTTAATTACCATGTTTTCAGTGCTAAACAAAAATATTGGCCTGTTGGAAACAATAACCCGCCTACATCGCACAGTTCGGGCTTGATCTGATTTATCGCTAGAGAAAAAAACAAAATGGAATTAAAATAATTGAACCGAAAATAACAGAAATTTGGGTTAATCGCTTAGCACCTTTTAGGGCCACTACAGAATCCGAGCTACTATGTCAAAAGGAATTTATAGCAGTATATGGATATACTGTATATGGTTTGTGTGCATTTCCAGTTACATTGACAGACAGTCTGTATATTTGTCTCTTATGATTTTAACTGAAGCATGTCCAGTGTGTTTAGTTTAGTCACATGTTTTGGCTGTCAAGGGAATGTTGTGGCTGATGTGTAAAAACAACCTCTCTCTCTCAGTAATGATTCTCCAGGAGGCCACAGATCCAGATACCATTCAATCCCTTCCATGTGTTCACTATAAACATGTGAGTGCTGTGCCCCACCCACCCACCTCAACATGACATCACCAGACTCACTCACACAGCTCATCCCTCTCCCATCAGAACCAGTGGAGCTGAACAGTACACACACACACACACACACACACACACACACACACACACACACACACACACACACACACACACACACACACACACACACACACACACACACACACACACACACACACACACAGACAGTACAGAGCTCGACAGAACAAGACGAGAAAATAACCTGCAGTAACCAGTGGTCTAAACACTAAGATGTAGTTACAGGGAAAGACTACACAGGAGGCAAAGAGGAAACCAAACAGAATCTGATGGTGCCAGTAATACATTAGCTGACAAGCATTAGCATCTCCCAGAAAAACCTCTGTGGTCATTCAAGAGCTCCCATAAAGCATGGCTTCCAGACGAGCGCAGCCACCTCAGCACTACCTCCACACAAACCTCCCAGAACGCACCCAAATGTAGCCAATAAACAGACATAGCGGAGAGTAGAGTAGAGAGAGAGGGTGCCTAGGGAGGGCTGGGATCAGCGTGAGATCTGATGTAGCCAGACAGACAGAACCAGGTTGGGTTGCACTGGGAGTGCTACGGGAGGTTTGAACGGAGGCCGACCCTGTTCAACCCTGTTTGGTGTCATAGTTGATATCTATTTGTTTTAGGGAGGGGATATAGGGAAAAGCAGGGAGGAGAGAAGTAGGGAGGACGATAGGAAGGGAGCAGGCTATGCTGTTGATAGGGACTTGCCTCACAGGGAGGCAGCCACCACAAGAACAATGGAGATTAAGAGCGGTTCAGTGGGGGACGGGGGCCCATAGAGGGGCGGCAGTACGGTCCAAAACCCAGCGGGATGGGGAGAGGGAGGAGAGGGGGAGGAGGTGGTGTACTGCTAACAGTACACCACAACTCCCACACAGACGAACCAATGGGATTCCCGAACTTTACCCACCGCATAGACAACATAGACATGCTCTGTTCTGTGTTTATTTATTGAGATGCAACAGATGACAAACAAACAGCCAACTGTCTTCTAATCTGCTATGCCATAGGGAGGTAATGGGGCCAAAATCTGTCAAGTCATAAGTTGGTTTCTTAGTCTTTTTTGGTTTTTAGCCACATGCAGCGTATAACGCTTTGGTTGAACTGAAGTTGAACACCATGTGGCTGAGACAAAATGGCCATTGTTTAAGAGCGTCAGCCAGGCTTTTGCTTTAATAGTGTGCCCTGTTATAAATGCATCCCCTTGAGGTTGAACAGAGACCAGTGGTGATGTTTTCTTTTTACTTCTCCTTCGGCCTCATCTGTTTTGCTTGGCCGTGTGAGAGAGGAGAGGCAGGAGGCAGAGAGCTCAGGGCTGTTCCGGTGCATGGTGTGTGTGTGTGTGTGTGTGTGTGTGTGTGTGTGTGTGTGTGTGTGTGTGTGTGTGTGTGTGTGTGTGTGTGTGTGTGTGTGTGTGTGTGTGTGTGTGTGTGTGTGTGTGTGTGTGTGTGTGTGTGTGTGTGTGCGCGCGTCTGTGTGCGTGTGTGTGTGTGGTAGTCTAATGATTAAGCTGTGCAGGAACCATTAGAGGAGAGCTGCCCACACCACCCACTGGTGACAGGATGTTGGATGTGTACTCAGTGGTCATCTCCCTCCTACATCAACCTCCTTCTCTCCCTCCTCTACTCCCTCTCACATCCAGTTTATCTTATCTGCAAGCCTTATTTGAAGTGGGATATGATCTTCCATGACTTAAGCACATTTGAGTGACCTTGCAGTAAGGTTCAGAGTCAGCAGCAGGCACATGTTCAGATAGGGCTCTAACTGAGCAAAGCAAATGCCCCTTTGACCTTCCAGTCTCCAAAGTGGCCTTTTGGGTAGTAGTAGTATAATTTCACCCCAAAGTCTTTATTGTTGGTGTTGCTGTTGGTCTGAACTCACTGCCTGTAGTTCGTCGTTAATGTTGTTGAAAATGGCAGATTTGGTCATTGATAAGCACCTAAATTGAAACGCGATAGTATGTATGGCACCATTCCCCAAACTCAGTCCTGGGATGCACATTTCTGTTTTTGCCCTAGTGCTACACAGCTGATTCAAATAATCATCAAGCTTTGATTATTTGAATCAGCTGTGTAGTGCTGGGCAAAAAAAGTGTGATCGCTTCAGTTCGTCAACAGCAAAGCAAGATAGCTCAAAAAAACACTGTTTCCTTGAGTCATGAAAGTGCATTGAAATCACTTAGGAACTGTGCACACTTTGGAGAGTTGTGTGGCCACTTGGAGACACGAGTCAAGGTAGACCTGTCACTCAAACCCTTGTCATCATTTTTTCTTATGTTGCACCTACCTCAAAATGCCAAATTAATATTCCTATGTTACTGAATGTATCCAGAGTATTTTAAGATTTCGTTATTGACAAATGCTGTGAAAAGTAGGCTACTTCAAATGTAATGCACATAAAATCAAAAGTGTAATGTTTGGATTCAGTCGTGTGTCAGGTGAACTGTTGTCATCGCCTTTGGTCTGATAATTTCCCCAAAGTCTCCAAGGTTTTCTCTTTCAGTTGCTACCATGGTCATGCACATGCTTTTTTAGTTATTCTGTTAGAAACATTTAAATGTGGCCCTAGTCAGACAGAGCCTTGCAAAAGTATTCACCACCCTTGGCATTTTTCCTATTTTGTTGCATTACAACCTGTAATTTAAATGGATTTATATTTGGATTTCATGTAATGGACATATACAAAATAGTCCAAATTGGCGATGAAAAATAATAATAATAACTTGTTTCAAAAAAATGCAAAAAAAATAACTAACGGAAAAGTGGTGCTTGCATGTGTATTCACCCCCTTTGCTATGAAGCCCCTAAATAATATTTGGTGCAACCAATTACCTTCAGAAGTTACATAATTAGTTAAATAAAGCCCAGCTGTGTGCAATCTAAGTGTCACATGATCTCAGTATATATACACACCTGTTTTGAAAGGCCCCAGATTCGGCAACACCATAAAAGCAAGGGGCACCACCAAGCAAGTGTTACCATGAAGACCAAGGAGCTCTCCAAACAGGTCAGGGACAAAGTTGTGAAGAAGTACAGATCAGGGTTGGGTTATAAAAAATATCCCAAACTTTGAACATCCCACGGAGCACCATTAAATCCATTATTAAAAAATGGAAAGAATATGTCACCACAACAAACCTGCCAAGAGAAGGATGCCCTCCAAAACTCACGGACCAGGCAAGGAGGGTATTACTCAGAGAGGCAACAAAGAGACCAAAGATAACCCTGAAGGAGCTGCAAAGCTCCACAGCGGAGATGGGAGTATCTGTTCATAAGACCACTTTAAGCTGTACACTCCACAGAGCTGGGCTTCACAGAAGAGTGGCCAGAAAAAGAAAGCCATTGCTTAAAGAAAAAAATAGGCAAACACGTTTGCCAAAAGGCATGTGGGAGACTCCCCAAACATGTGCAAGAAGGTTCTCTGGTTAGATGAGACTAAAATTGAGCTTTTTGGCTATCAAGGAAAACGTCATGTCTGGCGCAAACCCAACACCTCTCATCACCCCGAGAACAACATCCCCACAGTGACGCATGTTGGTGGCAGCATCATGCTGTGGGTATGTTTTTCATCAGCAGGGGCTGGGAAACTGGTCAGAATTGAAGGAATAATGGATGGTGCTAAATACAGGGAAATCCTTGAGGGAAAACTGTTTCAGTCTTCAAGAGATTTGAGACTGGTATGGAGATTCACCTTCCAGCAGGAAAATTACCCTAAGCTGGAGCAGTTTTGCCTTGAAGAATGAGGGAAAATCCCAGTGGCTGGATGTGCCAAGCTTATAGAGACATACTGTTAAGCGGAGCGACACAGGGGAACCCAAGAGCAGACTCAGATGAGGAAACAGGGATGAATTAACCTAAATATTTATTGTTACACAGGGAGATATGGAGTACAGACCCGGGGAAGCTTGGATGAGTTGCAGAAAAAAACAGATGTGGAGACTGAGGTTGGAGTTAGCTGAGTAGAACAGGGTAAACAGGTCCTGAGGGGAATCCAAGGTAGTGGTGGTGAGTAAAATACAGAGCAAGGTAGTTGGGTGGTGAGATGTGGAATGGGAGACAAGAGCCAGAGACAGAGCAGTAAACTGCAATGAGAGGATTAACAGTGTCAGGCAGGGAAACAGGCAAAGCAGAGTAACAGGATCTTGAATAATCATAAATGTCTAGAATCATGAACTGACTGAGCAGAGATTATGATCTGGCAGAGTGGATGTGGCAGGACTGAGTATTTGTCGAGGTCTTGATTATGGAACGAGTTGCAGCTGGTAGGGATCTGCTCTTACTCCAGCACACCTGTCTCCAACTACACAATCACACAGAGAGGGATAGGGAGAGAAAGAGAGCGTACAGGGGGAGTAACTGCAGGTCAAGAAAACACCGGATGAACACCGGAGGGTGTAGCAGGAGCAAATGTGACACATACCCCAAGATATTTGCAGTTGTAATTGCTGCAAAAGGTGGCTCTACAAAGTATTGATTTTGGGGGGGTTGAATAGTACGCTCAAGTTTTCTGTTTTTTTTGTCTTATTGCTTGTTTGTTTCACAATAAAACATATTTTGCATCTTCAAAGTGGTAGGCATGTTGTGCAAATCAAATGATACAAACCCCCCAAAAATCTATTTTAATTCCAGGTTGTAAGGCAACAAAATAGGAAAAATGCCAAAGGGTGTGAATACTTTCGCAAGTCACTTCATAGGCCAATTTCCATGATTGTAAAGGGTTAAGCAAAGCAAAGGATGTAATAGCCCACTGGGCACACACTGGTTGAATTAATGTTGTTTCCACGTCATTTCATTGAATGTGTAATAGATGTTGAATTGACATCTGTGCCCAGTGGGCGATATGTGCTATTTTTTTTATTTTATTTCACCTTTATTTAACCAGGTAGGCTAGTTGAGAAAAAGTTCTCATTTGCAACTGCGACCTGGCCAAGATAAAGCATAGCAGTGTGAACAGACAACACAGAGTTACACATGGAGTAAACAATTAACAAGTCAATAACACAGTAGAAAAAAAGGGGAGTCTATATACATTGTGTGCAAAAGGCATATGAGGAGGTAGGCGAATAATTACAATTTTGCAGATTAACACTGGGGTGATAAATGATCAGATGGTCATGTACAGGTAGAGATATTGGTGTGCAAAAGAGCAGAAAAGTAAATAAATAAAAACAGTATGGGGATGAGGTAGGTGAAAATGGGTGGGCTATTTACCAATAGACTATGTACAGCTGCAGCGATCGGTTAGCTGCCCAGATAGCAGATGTTTGAAGTTGGTGAGGGAGATAAAAGTCTCCAACTTCAGGGATTGTTGCTATTCGTTCCAGTCACAGGCAGCAGAGTATTGGAACGAAAGGCGTCCAAATGAGGTGTTGGCTTTAGGGATGATCAGTGAGATACACCTACATGACTATAGAGGGGGTGGCAGGTGGCCTTAAGGTTAGAGTATTAGGTCACTAACCGAAAGGTTGCTGGTTCCACTACCAGAGCCGACAAGGTGAATAAATCTGTTGCTGTGCCCTTGAGCAAGGCACTTAATCCTAATTGCTCCAGGGGTGCTGTACAATGGTGGCCCCACTCCCTTTCGGTGCCTTGGGGAGGTTGGCATATGCACACAAAAAAAATCATTAAACACTTGTGTGAACAGGACAAATATAATAATCCCCCAAGTTATTAGAGTTATGAAAGTACTTTGAGACTAATTCTTATTTAATTTGCCATTAAGATGTGACCATCTATTTATTTTATCTAACTAAATAATCAAAGTAGCCCAAAATGGTTTTTCACCGCCATGGTCAGCAGGCTTAAACATACAGCTCTTTGAGCATCCTTTCTTGTTGTCTATAGCTAACTTGGAGGTCATACCTGCTCTAAAAAACAAGTCACTTACAATTCAGCTTCTCTCCTCTCTACTGCATCTGCACTTAGAGCCAGAAGAGATTCCACAGGGCTGGTGAACTGCATGATGTACTAAGCTGAGCTGACGCACTTTCAACTTTTTTGAAAAATATTGTCCCAGGAATGTAGATTAGGCTCTGGTTGAAGCTGGTTATATAAAATAATAGCCTGTTCAGGAAGCAGACACATAGCTTTGTGATGAAAGGCCTTGATGGGATGCCAGGGTTTAATACACACCAGTGAATTCATAATGGCGGGGGAATAAACACAAGTTACTTCATCTCAGGACAGGTCGTTCATGACTGCTCTGTTTTAGTATACCTATGTTTTTATTTATTTAATCTTTATTTAGGAAAAACAAGGTAAATACTGATACTGTCATGAGGCAGCAGAGATTTGACGCAAACACTGTTTAGTATTTTTGTCTATCTATTTGTCCATCCATCCTTCTTTTTTTA
Source organism: Oncorhynchus masou masou (assembly GCF_036934945.1). NCBI lineage: Eukaryota > Metazoa > Chordata > Actinopteri > Salmoniformes > Salmonidae > Oncorhynchus > Oncorhynchus masou. The sequence goes on along the minus strand of NC_088226.1, from coordinate 12,420,682 downwards.
TTCGGGTATTATATGGCCAGGTTTGATGTTTAATGAGGGGCACATAAAGAGCCAACGTCTGGCAGTATGGTGATTGGTTTACACTAGGCTGTATTGCACTCTTTTTAGAGCAGCTCTTTTCCTGTCATACATACTCTATTGTATATGTGAGTCCACTTCTGAGTCCATGATTGTGGGTACTACTGTGTAAACATATCCAGCCCACAATGATATCTGATAGGACTGTGAAACACATGATGGTTTTCTCCCTTGGCAGTAGTAGTTCTGTACTACTAATGGTGTCTACATGGGAGGTATTTCACTTACAATTTTGTGCACCACAATCTGCATGCAGAGAGTAAGTACTTGGGTATATGTCCCTCATCAATTGCAGTCTTTTTCTTTTTGGGTACATAGTGTGGGCAATAATGATGATTATGACCACAACATGGAAGTATTACATACTCTGATCATAATAACAGCTGCATGCATATCAACCCCATTATTCCCAGGGGAAAAAGAGGACGTTACAGTACATGGTCTCTTTTGCACTTTTTTTTGCACAGCAACAGGTGTCAGAGAGGATGGTGCCAGAACATGATATTTTTCAGGAAGAGAATTCTTGGGAAACAGTCATTCTTGTACTTTGTTCTTAGTCATAAATTGAAAACACATGTACAGGAATAACATTTGTTCCAGAACAAAATCTTATCTGAAGGTTGTAGAGGGTTTTAAAAAAGAATCTAAGAAGATAATCTCCATTCAGATTTGATTAGTTGAACTTGAAGCATGAAGTCCGCAAACCTTGATTTACAGCTGAAGACTTTGTGCTGCAAGATTTTGAAGGTGGATGAGCTCGACTGTGTACAATACATAATTAGTTGTGTTAGTCCCTAAGCCTGTCCAGTACAATTGTGTGTGTGTGCTCATGCATGCGTGTGTGTGTGCGTTCATGCGTGTTTGTGTGTTTGCTGTGCAGAGCTGAGGAGGAGGACGCATGCCCCCCTCAGTGTGGGACAGGCAGTAGACAGAGCAGGGCTTGTCACTGCTGGCGTTATCTGATGAAGGGGCCCCAAGGCATCTCAGGGTTGGTAGTGGCAGGGTAGGAGGTTAGGTTAGGTTGGGGGAGGGAGGGAGGGGGAGGGAGGGAGGGAGGGAGGGAGGGAGGGAGGGAGGGAGGGAGGGAGGGAGGGAGGGAGGGAGGGAGGGAGGGAATGGGGCCTTTCTGCTCCATTAAGGCTGCTACAGGAGGCCCCTCAATATTACTCCACTGTGAAGGGCACCTTCCACCCCTCTCTCATCTCTGATTATGGAGTACAACACAAACAGAAAAGAAAGATTAAAACATTGTAAGTGCACACGAGCAGGCCCGGTCAGCGGCAAAGTGAAACCACAGAGATCAATAATATCATCTAAACTAGAGCAGAATATGGGAGATTTAGCTACACAAGTCAGTTAAGAACAAATTCGTATTTACAATGACAACCCCTGAACAGCTGCCTTGCTCAGGAGCAGAACAACATGTTTTTACCTTGGGGACTTGAGCCAGCAACCTTTCAGTTACTGGCCCAACACTCTAACCACTAGGCCACCTGCCACCCCCAGATACAGGTTGGCATGACTGGTAACTTTGTGACGAAAGAATGACACAGCAGGCATGTTCTACTCTGTAGGCAATACACTGTAAAAAAATAAAAAAATAAAAAAAGACGGTTGTTTTTACAATAACTTACTGTCAGCCAGTAAGTTAGGAAGGAATAGTATGTTACTGTAGCGTATTTTACAGTATCCAATAATGTTACTGTAATTGATTTACAGTACCGTGATGAAGTTGGCCGTTACTATGCACACGAAAAGGTCAGGAACAGTTTTACTCCAAAAATGTATTGTCAATAAATAGATAAATACAACAACAGCTTATTAAAAGCAGACTAAGAGCTAAAAGTCTAAAACAAAGATGAAAAGGTAAGAGCATCAAATCTAGCAGACACGGTTTCCCCTATCCTTGCTTCCAACTGTAACGGAAGCCTCCCTAGTGGTGTAGGTTTTATGACTAAGACACACAAATAGCGTTTACCAGCCGAGTGTCCTTAGCACCTCTGAAGTAATTTGCAAACCTACTGCGCACCGATTTTCCATGTAGAATCGGGTGAAAAATGTCCAGTCAGGTGTCTAGTGCCATGTGTGTGAACCTTTGGTGAGGAGGCAACAAGAAGTGGAAGTGCAATGTCCAGGTTGGATGTTTATTTACAGCGCAGGAGTGGCTAATTGGGATGGCAGGTAGCCTAGTGGTTGGAGCACTGGGCCAGTAACCGAAAGGTATCCCTGAGCTGACAAGGTAAAAATCTGTCTTTCTGCCCCTGAACAAGGCAGTTAACCCACTGTTCCCCGGTAGGCCTTCATTGTAAATAAGAATTTGTTCTTTACTGACTTACCTAGTTAAATAAAGGTTAAAAAATAAAAACCGCACATTTACACCAACAAAATATCAAAAAGATGGTAGACAGGTACATAAACTGGTCATAACTGAAAATAAATCAAATAAAGGTTGAGCTTAATAAATTAAACAAACCACCAAATAATGTCAGCATGAAGTGAAAGGGTTTAAGTATAATCCCATCAGGCCTCACCTTGGACTGTACCATTTTCAACCAATCACAAATCAGTGTTACAATTATCTTCAATAAAGACATGAAATGCACTTGGGGCTATGATCTTTAACCCTCTGTAACTTTCTCACTCATCATTATTCAAAATTCATTCAGAAATATCCGTAATCATGGTAGCATCCACATTAATGTAGAAGTGTTCAGAAATATATTCTATTCTTTTTGCAATAAAAGTGACCCCAAAATGACACAATACATTATTTACCATTAATTTCTATTGGGCACAAAAATCTTATCTGAAATACAACCAAAACGAACTGCAAATGAATCCAATTACGCCAACAAGTTTGACGTAGTCAATGCGTGTGTCACGCCTTGGTCTTAGTATTTTGTGTTTTAGTTAATTAGTTGGTCAGGCCAGGGTGTGACATGGGTTTATGTTATTGTGTTGTCGTATTGGGTTTTTTGTAGGCATTGGGATTGTGGTTGATTAGGGGTGTGTTTAGTTTGGGTTTGGCTGCCTGAGGCGGTTCTCAATCAGAGTCAGGTGATTCTTGTTGTCTCTGGGGAACCGTATTTAGGTAGCCTGGGTTTCACTGTGTATTTCGTGGGTGAGTGTTCCTGTCTCT
>NC_088226.1:12370918-12416965 GCF_036934945.1 Oncorhynchus masou masou | reverse complement strand
AATAGGCTGTAATTAGGTTTCACGTTCTGTTTTGTTGTTTTGTATTTGTCTCAGTTATTTCTTGTACCACGATTAATTCCATTAAAGACATGAGTAACCACCACGCTGCATTTCGGTCCGAATTTCTTTCGACAAACGAAGAACGCCGTTACAGCGTGTTAGGAATATGGGACCAAATATTAAATGTTTCACTATTTTATTTATAAGAATCTTTACAGGTGTCAATAATTCTGACCCCCACCTTTTTGAGAATAAAAAATATTACTATATAAATATAAAATATATTAGTATTAATCTAAATCTATGAGCAATTGAGCAATTGTATTAGTATAAAATAATATAGTTTGCCAATTTATACAATAGCTCAGTATTTGTATTATTTATTTTTTAAAGTCATTATTTCTCATCTTTATCAAGGGTGTCAATAATTTAGGACCTCACTTTGTACATGCAAAAACACAGATGTAAAAAATCAGACCTGCATTATAGCATGTGAAACATGTTAATGATAATGCTTACTGTTGTTTTACAGTAACTTACAGGTAACTGGCTACCAGTAAGTTGCTGTAAACAATATATTTACTGTAATCCATTTACGGTACCAATACTGGTACTGTAATCTATTGTCTGGGTTACGGGAGGGGAGAGTTGTTTGATTTCAGGCTGCAATTCACCTAATTTCCACAAGGGGCCTGCATTTTACGTGTAGCTGCTATTATATTTGTGCTTTGTTTACTTTTAACAATGGAAAATTATTTAACATGTGCCTTTCTGATTGTACATTTTTACTATAATATAAAACAGTGTGGCCACAAACACAGCAATGCATATAAAATAACAAGACATGTACCAATTGACTAAGAATAAAATATGACATTGCTTCAGAGGATTTGCTTTGATTTTTTTGCCTTTGTGCTTTTTCGTGTGACATTCTATTTTGAATATTCACAAATACAGTAAGTGAACTGCTACTGTGTTTTACGTAGCATTTGTTTCACAGTAATGTTCAAAAGGTTAAATATTTCCTGGTTGTTTATTTTTTTCTCCACAGTGCAATGTAATTTCAGGTAATCTACTGTATTCAACTCATACTGTATGTTACTATTGATTATACCATTTTATAAACTGGGTGTTAAAACCCTGAATGCTGATATATCAGACCGTATACCACGGGTATGACACAACATTTATTTTTACTGCTCTAATTACGTTGGTAACGACTTTATAATAGCAATAAGGCACCTCAGGGATTGTGGTATATGGCCAATTATACCATGGCTAAGGGCTGTATCCAGGCACTCCGTGTTGTGTCGTGCTTAAGAACAGCCCTTAGCTGTGGTATATTGGCCATATCCACACCTCTTTGTGCCTTATTGCTTAAATTTACCATGACAATTACAGGATTCCCAAATAATTGTGTAGGGTACTACTCTGTATGAGTCTCTGTGGGTCCAGAGAAATAGACAGAACTCTGGAAAAGTCTTACTCTGAAATCCTACTTCCTACTCTGAGTCATCGATAGCTAAGCACATCCAGGAAGGGATAGGCAGGTATTTGAGGTAAGTGGAGCATTTAGAGAAAGAAACGACAAAAGGTAATAGCCTCAGAATGCCTCGTTTTACAACGTCTGTATTTTTCTTCTGCTCTGCTTCACTAGAGCTCCAAAAGCCTTCTGAAATCAATCTTCCTCCGCAGCTCAGACTGACTGCGGAGTGGAACAAAATCACTGCAGAGGTCATGTGCATCTATCAGCCTGAGGATGTATCGCCCTGTTTATTGCTGACAAACGTCATTAGCATTTCCTTCCCCTGCTGTCATTCATTCCCTTTCACAAACATCCTGCACCATTCACATTCCCCACACTTCAGATGCATAGTAGCAGTCACAGCTTTGGTGCGTTGCTAGTTACTGAGACGGACCGTGCATAAGAACACAACTTCATGCAGGGGTAAAATGGTCAGATTGCAAAGATTCACTGCCATTCTCACACTTCCTGTGTTGCCTCTCTGCTCCTCTCCCTTTCTTTCCTGGTTCCGGACATACTGTATAGACACAACAGTAGAGTAGATACCACCTTTGAGGCCTTTATCCATTATGTAAAAGCAGTGGCGTGCCGTGGGCCTGGGGCCTGTGCCTTCAGTGAAGTCCTACACAGTCCCACCCGAATTAATCCACCTCTTATTACCATCATTATGATGCCATGGCTCTAGACACTATACATTTAGACAGAAACGCAGTATAAACAGGCGTTGCGTCACCTTGAAATTGAAATTTTTATTCAGAGAATTGCAGGGGAAGATTACAATACCTTTTCATTGTGCAGCTTCATTGCCCTGCGCGCTTGTCCGTTGAGCTGTAGATTTACTCGGGTGTCCCCAAAAGTTTTCACAAGCACATGCTTGTAAGTGCCCAGCCATACTTTGGTGTCTCGTTGCTGCCTTGGTTAGACAACTCAGGTTTGCAAAGCCAGTGTGGCTCCAAACACCAAATCGATCACATGCAAATAATAGGCATTCCCAACAGTACAGATTGCAGTGCTTCTCGGAGCCTGTGAGCCATTAATAGCGCTCGTAGTTGGAACTTTAAAGTGGCGAACGAACCCCTTTCCCGCCTGTGACAGGCTTTGTAGCATCGGCGTCGACCTCTCCTGACAATGTCTAACTTTTCTTGAAAAGTTTGTCTTGGGATTGGCGTTATAATTATATCCTCGATCAAATCGATATCTTCTCCTTCCGCCATTGTGGGTTGAAAAAACAGCTTAGTAGTACGCAAATTAATTTGTTTATCAATTTCAGTTTCCTAGTTCTGAGACCTGCCCATATAGGACCTGCCTCTCAATATTGGTAATCCAATCAAAAGACGTGCACGCACTACGCCTGCTAGCTGGCTCCTGTGTAACACTGGAGCCAGCCAGCAGGCGTACAATAGCCAACTCTAAAGCTGATTGGTTGACACTAAATTTTAATTTCCATTCACTTTAAGCTAAAAGCACCCGCACTGTTGATTCTGAAGGCCTGAGGGCAGATTTTAGACCCCTGGCAACACATGATGGCTGAATATGATTGGATAAAAGATCTAACATAAAGACCAGCCCTCCAAATCTCAACCTGGGGCTGGAAGCAGTGCAACCAAGAGGAAAGCTATGAAATGGAGAGTGTAACTCTTACTCTGGGGAATAATTTAATACATATTTGTGGGAAAATATATTTAAAAATATATATATATTCTGATGATGTTTAGGCCAGCAGAGAAGGCCTCTCTGGCCCTGACGGCCCACCACTGTGTAAAAGACTGACAGATTCTATCAAAAGCACAACTATTATGTTCAGCACAACGTGACAAATCAGTGTGTCTTGCTTTCTCAATAGACACAACATCACTGCTGAACAAAAAGCTTTTCTGTTTATCTACAGTTGCTTTCACATGGTTCAGCTATACATCAGCTGCCTATTGGCAAAATGTTAGTAATGTTGATGAAGTCTGAAATATTCAGAAGCCACGCTCTCTGTTGGGCTAATGAGACGCTTGTGGGGAAGCACTGCAGAACAAAATAAGTGAAAAATATCTCTGTTCCATATGGATGAGATGAGGAGGAAAGCCAAATTATGCAATTGTCAGGTTTCGGAATGAATTTTCAGAATTATAGTGGTAGCTAGCTAATCTCCATTAACGCTATAGCTTGATTTCCATTAAATAGCTTTGTTTTCCACAACAACATCAGAGGGGTGTTAAAAGCTCTGGCGGGAGACTGTTTATGACTCCTGTGTAAATTAACGCTAAATGCTTTCATGGCTGAGGAGTAGAATGGGGACATTTCTGGGATCTTACATTTGGTTCTTCAGTACTGAACCCATTACACTTATCCCCAGAACAACAAAAAAGATTAAATATGTTTTTTTTCTTCTTTCAGTTATCTGTATGTAACCAGGATAGTCCTATCAGCAACAATTATTACTGTTCTGTTGTCCAGAGGTTTGACAAACATGAGAGTTCGAGTATCTTAGTGACAAAAACCAGGCTTAGTATCTAATCTCTCATGGTGTAACAGCTGTTGGAAGGTGAGGACCAAGGTGCAGCGTGGTACGTGTTCACACTTTTATTAATGGAACTGCTGTTGGAAGGTGAGGACCAAGGTGCAGCGTGGTACGTGTTCACACTTTTATTAATGGAATGGAACACTGATTAACAAAACGAGAACGAACGAAACCGAAACAGTTCTGTCTGGTGCAGACACAAAACAGAAAACAACTACCCACAAAAACCCAGTGGGAAAAAGCTACCTAAGTATGGTTCTCAATCAGAGACAACAATAGACAGCTGCCTCTGATTGAGAACCACACCCGGTCAAAAATAAAAAAAAATACAAAACATAGAAAATTAACATAGAATGCCCACCCTAGTCACACGCTGGCCTAACCAAAATAGAGAATAAAAGCCTCTCTATGGCCAGGGCGTGATACATGGACAGATCTACATAAACATAAATGGTACAGTAGAATCTGTCGGAACTGAACAGGATGTGTAGGATAACAAGCAGCAGTACTTCCGGTGTTTAGGTTTTTCATCACTGGTTATTTTGGACAAATCTAATTTCAGAAGGGAGGGGACATTCAGCCCGTAACTTGCAAAGAGAGTAGGTGGAGCTCCTCGTTCTACCATTTCTTGGTCCTTTCCCATAACATGTATGGACCCAGAAATTAATCGAGCAGCTAGCCAATTACGCAATACTTTAGTTCTGGGTTAACCAAGATGACTTAGTATCAAACATTCACTTTCCATTTGTCAAGGTTGATCTATTACTAATGAGGGGTTGGTGAGCTGCAGAGCTGCAGTACAGAAGAGAAGAGAAGTGCCGCACTTCTCCAAGTGCCCCAGGTGAACGAAGGACAGTTCATCTCTCAGAAGACAAGCTCAGTTCCCTTCCCAGACCACTCACTCTGCTCTGTCTAGGTTGCATTGCCACTGCCTCTCTTCTCTCCTGGCCTGGCTACCATCACTGACTGGATAACTGTGATTAAAGATGAAGGCCACAGGGTTTCATTAAAGTCTAATGAAAATGTTCTATAACTGGGATTCTTGAGGTAATACTACCTTCTCTCCTCCATCACAGGACAGGTGTCCAAATCTCCTGGGCAGCTACAGTACTTTACTATGCTGAACAGAAATATCAACGCAACATGTAAAGTGTTGATCCCATGTTTTATGAGCTGAAATAAAAGATCCCAGAAATGTTGTCTCAAATTTTGTGCACAAATTAGTTTACATCTCTGTTAGTAAGCATTTCTCCTTTGCCAAGATAATCCATCCAACTGACTGGTGTAGCATATCAAGAAGCTAATTAAACAGCATGATCATTACACAGGTGCACTTTGTACTGGGGACTGCACATTACACAGGTGCACTTTGTACTGGGGACTGCACATTACACAGGTGCACTTTTGTTCCTGAGTGGACTGCACAGTCCACTCAGGAATGTGCAGTTTTGACACACAACACAATGCCACATCCAGCTTCTTCAATCTGGGACCAGCCACCCGGACAGCTGATTAAACTGTGGGTTTGCACAACTGAAGAATTTCTGCACAAACTGTCAGAAAAGCTCATCTGTCTCAGGGAAGCCCATCTGCGTGCTCAACATCCTCACCAGGATCTTCACCTGACTATAGTTCGGCGTTGAAACCGACTTCAGTGGGAAAATGCTTACCTTCGATGGCCACTGGCACGCTGGAGAAGTGTGCTCTTCAGAATGAATGCCAGTTTCAACTGTCTAGGGAGATGGCAGACAGCGCATAAGGCGTCGTGTGGGCGAGAGGTTTGCTGATGCCAACGTTGTAAACAGACTGCTCCATGGTGGGGTTATGGTATGGACAGGCATAAACTACAGACAACGAACACAACTATAAAGTGTATTGATGGAAATGTGAATACACAGAGATACCGTGACGATATGCTGAGGCCCATTGTCGTACCATTCATCCGCCGCCATCACCTCAAGCTTCAGCATGATCATGCACAGCCCCATGTCGCAAGTATCTGTACTCACTTCCTGGAAACTGAAAATGTCCCAGTTCTTCCATGGCCTGCATATTCACCAGACATGTCACCCATTGAGCATGTTCGGTATGCTCTGGATCGACATGTACAACAGCGTGTCCCAGTTCCCACCAATATCCAGAGGAGTGGGACAACATACCGCAGGCCACAATCAACAGCTTTATCAACTCTATGTGAAGGAGATGTGTCGCGCTGCATGGCAAATTATGGTCATACCAGATACTGACTGATTTTTTTATCCATGCCCCTACCTTTTTTTAAAGGTATCTGTGACCAACAAATGCCTATCTTTATTCCCAGTCATGTGAAATCCATAGACTGGGGCCAAAGGAATTGATTTCAATTGACTGATTTCCTTATATGATCTTTAACTCACTAACATCTTTGAAATTGTTGCATGTTGTGTTCACATTTTTGTTAAGTATATATGATCATAATCCTAGAAAAACCAAACCATGCTAGCTGAGAAACATCAGCTGATTCGAAGTGTAAGAAACATTAAGAACACCTGCTGAGTTGCACCCCTCCCCCTCATTTGGGCGTTTGACTTTTCTTGATACACACGGGAAACAGTTGAGCATGAAAAACCCAGCAACATTCCAGTTCTTGACACAAACTGGTACGTCTGGCACCTACTATCATACCCCTCAATTGTCTCAAGGCTTAAAACCCTTCTTTAACCCGTCTCCCCCCCCTTCATCTACACTGATTGAAGTGGATTTAACAAGTGACATCAATAAGGGATCATAGCTTTCACCTGGATTCACCTGGTCAGTCTATGTCATGGAAAGAGCAGGTGTTCATAATGTTTTGTCCACTCAGTGTATAAAGAACATGTCTTCCCATTTGATGCTGATAGGCACTATAGAGGCATTTGAGCTTGTGACATTAATGTTCAGTCTATTGACACTGTCATGGAAAGAGCAGTTTGTTTTGTACACTTAGTGTATTTGTACTGTGACTTGGAGGACATTCTCTTCTTGTTTTCAGAGCTAGAGCCAGTGAGTCAGAATGAGGCCCAAAGTAACCACTCTGTACTGAACACTTTATATGAGAGCCAGGCCACAATATAATACACACACACATTAACACACACACAAACACACACACATACACACACACTAGACTGCGAGCCAGGGCTCAAAACAAATAAAGAGTCCTACTCCACAGAGAGAGAGAGAGAGAGAGAGATCCATTGAAGAAAAAGTGCAGGAGGGTAGTAATTTTTCTTAACCTCTTCACTTTCCCTTTTCTTGGAAAAAGTATTTGATAGTGAAAGTGTGTAAAGGGAAAGAAAAACCTCAGCCGGGCCAGAGCCAGGGAGAAGGGAGTAAAACACCATATGCCAGAGAACTGGGGAGCTCTCTGAGATGTGCTTGACTCCCCAGCCGTTACACACACCCTGCGCATATACATAATCAAGCACTTACAGACTTGATTTCCTTGATTTCCAGTTAGATTATTTAAGGTAGCTCCTCCACTAATTTCCTGTTTAAAATGGTTTGCTATTGCATAATGAGAATGTCCTGTATGTTGCAACAGTTTCCCAGTAACCAGGGAGTAAGTCATTTACAGTAAGCAGTTGAAACACCTATAAATGTGTTCATCAGAATCCCTGACTCTCGCTATGAGAGATTTACCATCTCATATCTTCCATCAGGGAACAGCTTTGTTCGCCAGGTTTGTTTTCAGTAAATAGGAGCTGTCACCAACCACCAGTGGCAGCCATGGGGACATGAAATATGAGCACACGTGCGGACAGGATCTAAACAGGACTTGGCAACCTCACCTACTCTGTAATGGCAACAGTTCCCTCTGTCACATACAGGTTGCCGATATTTAGTAAACCTTCATAGACATGGCATTTGATTGGTGCCTTGATGGTTATTGCGAAATTTTTATGTTGACTTTATGTCCTTGAAAGGAAATGGTTATGTTTGGGTTTGGATCAAGAACTCTCAAGAGAAGCAATAATACTGTTGAAAATACTGTAGATGCAAAACCCAATATAGAACAATAGTTTTTTTTTTTTATTAATAACGTTAAAAATACTTAATTATGGTTTATATGATACAGTGAATTTGGAATGTATTCAGACCACTTAACCTTTCCCACATGGTGTTATTCACCTCATCAATCAACACATAATACCCCATAATGACAAAGAAAAACAGGTTCTTAGACGTAGTTTCAAATGTATTAAAAATAAAAACCAGAAATACCTTATTTACATAAGTATTCAGACCCTTTGCTATTAGACTTGACATTCAGCTCAGGTGCATCTTATTTCCATTGATCATCCTTGAAATTGATTGGAGTCCACCTGTGGTAAATTCAATTGATTGGACATGATTTGGAAAGGCACACACCTGTCTATATAAGGTCCCACAGTAGACAGTGCATGTCAGAGCAAAAACCAAGCCATGAGATCGAAGGAATTGTCCGTAGAGCTCCGAGACAGGATTGTGTCAAGGCACAGATCTGGAGAAGGGTAACAAAAAAAATGCCATCATTCTTAAATGGAAGAAGTTTGGAACCACCAAGACTCTTCATAGAACTGGCCACCTGGCCAAACTGAGAAATCGGGGGAGAAGGGCCTTGGTCAGGGAGGTGACCAAGAACCCGATGGTCACTCTGATAGAGCTCAAGAGTTCCTCTGTGGAGACGGGAGAACCTTCCAGAAGGACAACCATCTCCGCAGCACTCCACTAATCAGGCCCTTACTCGCCCTTGTCCCAGGATGGTAAGTTGGTGGTTGAAGATATCCCTCTAGTGGTGTGGGGGCAGTGCTTTGGCAAAGTGGGTGGGATTATATCCTGCCTGTTTGGCCCTGTCCGGGGATATTATCTGATGGGGCCACAGTGTCTCCTGACCCCTCCTGTCTCAGCCTCCAGTATTTATGTTGCAGTAGTTCATGTGTTGGGGGGCAAGGGTCTGTTATATTTTGCCTGTCTTATCTGATGTCCTGTGTGAATTTAAGTATGCTCTCTCTAATTCTTTCTTTCTTTCTCTCTCTCTCTCGGAGGACCTGAGCCCTTGGACCATGCCTCAGGACTACCTGGCATGATGACTCCATGCTCTCCCCAGTCCACCTCTCTAGAGACAACAAGAGCGGTTGAGATACTCTCAATGATCGGCTATGAAAAGCCAACTACATTTACTCCTGAGGTGCTGATCTGTTGCACCCTCGACAACTACTGTGATCATTATTATTTGACCATGCTGGTCATTTATGAACATTTGAACATCTTCCCCATGTTCTGTTATAATCTCCACCCGGCACAGCCAGAAGAGGACTGGCCACCCCTCATAGCCTGGTTCCTTTCTACGTTTCTTCCTAGGTTTTGGCCTTTCTAGGGAGTTTTTCCTAACCACCGTGCTTCTACACCTGTATTGCTTGCTGTTTGGGGTTTTAGGCTGGGCTTCTGTTCAGCACTTTGAGATATCAGCTGATGTAAGAAGGGCTATATAAATTTGATTTGATTTGATTTGTGGTAGAGTGGCCAGGCTGAAGCCACTCCTCAGTAAAAGGCACAGCCCACTTGGAGTATGCCAATAGGCACCTAAAGGACTCTCAGACCACAAGAAACAAGATTCTCTGGTCTGATGAAACCAAGATTGAACTCTTTGCCCTGAATGCCAATCGTCAAGTCTGGAGGAAACCTGGCACCATTCCTACGGTGAAGCATGGTGGTGGCAGCGTCATGCTGTGGGGATGTTTTTTAGTGCCAGGGACTCGGAGACTAGTCAGGATAGAGGGAAAGATGAATGGAGCTAAGTACAGAGAGATCCTTGATGAAAACCTTCTCCAGAGCACTCAGAACCTCAGACTGCGGTGAAGGTTCTCCTTCCAACAGTACAATGACCCTAAGCACACAGCTAAGACAATGCAGGAGTGGCTTCAGGACAAGTCTCAGAATGTCCTTGAGTGGCCCAGCCAGAGCACGGACTTGAATCTGATCGAACATCTCTGTAGAGACCTGAAAATAGCTGTGCAGCTTCGCTCCCCATCCAGCCTGACAGAGCTTGAGAGGATATGCAGAGAAGAAAGGGAGAAACTCACCAAATACAGGTGTGGCAAGCATGTACCATCATATCCAAGAAGACTCGAGGCTGTAATCACTGCCAAAGGTGCTTCGACAAAGTACTGAGTAAAGGGTCTGAATACTTATGTAAATGTAACTTATGTCAGGAAACTAGGCGTATGTCGCGGGTTACTACTTCACACGAGAGCCATTTGAACATAATCTTAATTTTTATCAAAGTGTGTGAACTGTCATGTGTTTTCATAACAAATGTGTATGCCATCTGTAAATTCACGTTTCAAATTTTGACAAGTCGTTTTCAAGTTTCTATGTTAGCTGGCTGGCTCACTAGCTAAAGTGACGTGAATGATCTCATTATTCATTTCTCAGAGCCATTTGCTTGGCTAGTTATAGCTAATGTTAGCTAGCTAACATTGAACCTGGTTGGTTTGCTACCTGCAGATTCCTGCAGGGTAGTAACATCATGAGTTGGGATTATGGTTCATTGTTTAGCTATCTAGCTAGTGTCACAGGCCGGCTCATAGCCTGTGGCAAAAATGAGGGGACGCGAACAACAGGTATCGGCCACTTAAAAAAAAATCTTTATTGAAAACAAAACTATTAACTTAAGAAAAATGAATGAGGTGTGGAAGTATCATAATGCAAGGTGTATGTAAAGTGCATGGATGCGTGAATCTGTGTGTGTGAATGACTGAGTGAAAACTATGCAAAACTACAAAAGAACAAACAAAACAGGTTCATACCTGGAGGAGCAGAGAGAGAGAGAGAGGTGATTAGTGACGGTTTAAATACTTTGATCCCAGGTGACTCCAATCACTAACCGTCCCTGCAATGCAGAGGAGGAGCCATGACACTAGCTACATATCTTAACAAAAGACTTCACTATGCAATATCCATTTCAATCGAATGTCAATGTGACAACTGTTGATAGACGTAGCTGGTAAATTCGCTCTTTGCTATCTACACCAATTTCAGACCACAGGTAAGATAGTCTTGCTAGCTACATTTTTCAGATTTTACACATTTCTAATTTTGACATAAAGTATTTTCATATCAAGTTAAAGTGTACTGTTAGCAAGAAAGGGAAAAACCCGCTAAAGTGCGCCTCCTATAGACCAATCTCTCTCCTTAACACAGATTGTAAACTGGTCACCAAGATGCTATCTAAGAGACTGGAGTCATGTCTTCCCCTGTTGGTCAACCCAGATCAGACTTGCTTCATAATTAATAGATTGTCCTCCAACAATCTCAGAAGGTTCTTTGATATAATTCACCTTGCTAACAAAAACAAAATACCTAGTGTCGCAGTCTCCCTCAACGCTGAAAAGGCCTTTGATAGGGTTGAATGGCCATACCTCTTTCGCGTCTTGGAAAAGTTCGGTTTAGGTACCGTGTTTGTAAATTTGATAAAATCACTCTACAAATCTCCTAAAGCTAGGATTGCTACCAATGGGATTACTTCCTCCTCTTTCCCTCTTTATAGGGGAACAGACAAGGTTGCCCAATTAGCCCCCACCTCTTTGCCCTCGCCATCGAACCGTTGGCTGAGGCTATTAGAACGTGCCCTGACATACATGGCTTTGAGGTGGGCCCCCATACCCATAAATTATCACTCTTTGCGGACGACCTTGTCTTATTTCTAACAAACCCAGAACACTCCCTCTCTCACTTGCAGATCCTACTACAGTGTTATAGTTCTTTCTCTGGATATAAGGTCAATCTTGATAAAAGCGAAATCTTACCGTTGTCTGTCTTTGACCATCATACCATCAAGCACAAGTTTCCTTTCAGATGGTCGCCTATGGGCTTCACATATTTGGGCATAATGGTGGATGGTAATCTGAACAACCTCTATAAACTCAATCTGGCCAGTTTGTTGCAAAAGGTGGAGGTTGACCTTTGTAAATGGATGGACTTACCTCTCACTCTACTGGGTAGAATCAATGTAATTAAAATGAATGTCCTGCCCAGGTTTCTATATCTGTTTCAATCTCTCCCTATCCCTGTTCCGCAGCATTTTTTTCCTCTCTCGACAAGCTGACCAGACAGTTTATCTGGCACGGCAAAACCCCTAGGGTTGGCCTGGATAAACTGACCCTTGATTACAGTCAAGGGGGCTTAAGCCTCCCCAATTTTAGAATGTACTACTGGGCTGTACAGTCTAGGTTTCTGGCTCAGAGGTTTGACAAGAGTCCCTCTCCCTCATGGTGGAACATTGAAAAGCTTGAGGTAAATGATGACACTGGGGCAGATTTGTTTTACAAATGGGACAGAAAATCTATAAAAACCATCACAGACAACCCTTTAATCATACATTCTGTCCTGGCATGGTGCAAACTGCATGAGCTGTTCGGACTAGGGGGATTCCTTTCCCCTAAAACCCCTTTATGGAACAATAGATTGATCCCTATGTTTTTCCAGAATAGTAACTTTAGACCATGGTCTGATAAGGGGATCACTCTTCTGGAACATTGTTACGAGGAGGAGTTCTTATGTCTTTTGATCAGCTGAAACAGAAATACCACTTGCCTAACAGGGACTTCTTTAGCTACCTACAACTACAAAACTTTATTAGGGTGACTCTCAAGGGACAATGGAACCTACCTAAGATGTCACCTATTGAACAACTCTGCCACGCAGACCAACCACTGTTCAAGACCATTTCCCGTGTTTACAATGCTCTTATGTCAGGACTAACACTGCCTGGGCTAGATAAACCCCGACTTAGAAGGGAGAAAGATCTGGGTATTGATCTTGATGAGGATCTATGGAGTGACCTATGCAGGGACGGGGTTACATCCACATTGAACTCCAGATACAGACTGATCCAATTTAATTTCCTCCATCAGCTCTATATCACCCCATCTAGACTGCACAAGTTCAACCCAGATATCTCCTCCCTATGTTTTAGATGTGGCTCAGATGAAGGAACATTCCTCCATTCCACTTGGCAGTGTTCAAAACTACACAGTTTCTGGCAGGGGGTATGCGATACCATATCCTCAATTCATGGGGTTGCATTCCCTTTAGACCCGGAGGTCTGTCTACTGGGTAACTTTACTAACACCAATCTTAGGCAAAACCATACTATAAAGCTAACAGAAATATTGCTAGCGATTGCCAAGAAATGTATTGCCTTGAAATGGAAATTGGATTCCTCCCTGCCAGTTGCAATGTGGCTTTCGGAAGTTAATAGTTGTATCCCTTTGGAGAAAATCACTTACTGCTTGAGGAATAAGTTAAAGACATTTTACAGAATTTGGCAACCTTTTATTGACTATATGGAGAATCTCCCCCCACATCTCATTGATTGAATCTATATATAATCCTCACATAATGTTTCACACGTAATGTATAATATGTAGCCTACGGCAGGTGATCCAATGTCTCGTTATTTTGTTATTTTTTTAATTTATTTTTTATTATTGTATTTTTGTTTATTTAATTATAATTATAATTTATTTTTGTTACGTTCGTCTGTTACTGTCACTTTGTCCTATCGTTGTCTAATATCTTTTCACTTTTGTTTTGAATGTTCTTAATTGGAAAATGCAAAAATAAAATATTAAAAAAGTGTACTGTTAGCTAGTTAGTAACATTACGTGTATGATCTTATTATTCGTATCTCAGAGCAATTTGCTTTTCTTGTTATAGCTTAATGCTAGCTAGCTAACATTGAACTTGGTTGATTAGCAACCTGCAGATTCATACAGGGTAGTAATGTCAGGAGTTGGGATTATGGTTCATTGTTTAGCTAGCTAACTAGCTACTTGTCTTAACAAAAGACTCCACTATGCAAGTGTCCATTTTAATAGAATGTCACTGCAACAACTGTTAGCCTGGGTGCTTGACTGCTGTTGTTAGGACAGAACGCTCGGATCAACCTTTAAAGAGATTGGTCTAGTTAAAGCTTAAGAGGGTGTGAGCCATGCTAAATGGGTGTAAACAAAGAAGGGCTCTCCAGCAGGTACCAAAACATTCAAAGGCCATTTTCTCAAAAGTAAGGTTACAAGTTTTATCAACTTTCAAAGCAGAATCACTTCCCCTTTATTCCTCAAACGCTGTGTATGATATACAATTTTGTAGCTCTGTGTCGCTGCTTTTATCCAATGTAAAAAAAAAAACACCAATTCAAATTTAGCTGCATAAGACTGAATCAAGGCAGTCAGTCACAAAAGTAATATTTCAGAGGGGGCGGTGAGAGAAGGCTGGTGCATTATGAAACACAGAGACACACAGCTGTGTGTGGACGGCCTCCTGCCGGCACCCGCTGCTCGGCCCCAGCAACCCTCTAATCCCCCTTATATATGTGCCCATCCAGGCCAGACGGAACTCATCCAGTGGCGCTGCAGCATCTGGTGAACCAAACAACATAATAATCTTGGCTTATGTCCAGAGAAGAATGGGTCAGGGGGCCCAGGCCCAGAGACATGGGCTGGAGGCCAGGCTGGCGGCCCCGGGTCTCAGCTCTGTTCTTCGCTATGTTTCTTTACACACAGAGGGAGACTGATCCTGTACACACAGGGGAGGAAATCAAACAACATCCTGGGGTAGCATCCACTTCACACTCCCCGATGCACACACGCACACACACACATCTGACCTGTAACATCCCAGACACCTGTAGTGAGTGTAAAGGGTTTGCGGCAGGTGGTCTAGCAGTTAGAGCGTTGGGACTGTAACCGAAAGGTTGCTGGTTTGAACCCCCGTGTTGACAAGGTGAGTATAATTTGTCAATGTGCCCTTGAGCAAGGCACTTAACCCTAATTGGTCCTGTAAGTTGCTCTGGATAAGAGGTAAAGCCACAGAGTTAGCGGCTACCACAGACAGGAAGTTCTAAGGATATCTCCTGTATAAGAGGGAACAACTGTACTGTAACGTACTACTACAAGGGCCAAAAATCACATTTCCTGATTGTAGTTCATCACTATGCTGATGTTCAAATTGACTGAACCTGTGAAAATACTTTATGACATCTTTTGAACCCCAGGGTTAAGAGCTTATACAGTATATAAAAAGGCTTTGTCACTTTCCAGCTGTTCTCCATCACAGAGCATTTCTGGGAAATAACAATGATGTTCCAATATATTTCTATAACAGACATCAGATTACCATTACCAGGAAAATGCATTGTGTGTCATTCAAATATCACACAAACACAAGCAGGCAGACAACACACACACACACACTCACAAATCTCTTGATATGATTAATTAGTTAATTTGTACTATTTGTTCTTCTAGTTCTTGTCCTCTCTATTTACTCTGGATAATCTCCACAGACTTTAGTGCCAATGTTTCAGTCCTATGTAGTAATTCTACAATTGCACAGTCATTCTATGTGCATGTGCAACTGCATGTGAATGTAATGACTGACTCCATAGCATGTGCCGATTGTAGCATGGACATCAACGATCAGCATTAAAACCAACAAGGCTCTCTCTGACAATAAAAGGTCTAAACCCTACAAATTCCTAACTGGATTAGGTGCAAGAGGATTACCATGGACTTTCCTGACCAGTCGGCATTAATAAAAGCTGTGGATGGTGACCTGCTGTAAGGTCCTGGGGTGTTTTATATGACTTAACCTAGATGTGACCACCACCAGGCTGAAGGTGTGGTGTCTGTCTGGCCTGGCTGACCACATAGGCTGGAGTGGTTGGCAAGGGTTAGGATTGGAATTAGGATTAGGGGTTAATCTCAGTTTAAGGTCAATATGTTCTGATAACAGGAGCCACCTGGAGTGTCTCGGGAGCCGTTCTCTGCCCTTACACTCAGGATATGAGTGTTGTCCCAAGGTGGACTCCTATTATGTGACAGAAGAGAACATGTATTAATCTCCCCTCCAGGGGATGAAAAGGTGAAAATGGGGGAAGGTGCCATAGAAAACACTGTTTAAGAGTATGGTGGAGGTGGATGTTATTGAAAAGGCAACATTGCCGGGTTTACTTCAGTTCAGTCATCTAAGACTCACTCACTAATGCATCGATCACACCAACAACTTCATTGCATTTTGGTACACCAGAAGTACACTCATTTCCAATGGAACGCTGCGTTTGCCCTGTAGCATTGCATTGTAGAGGCAGTTGCAGTGCATTCTGTGTGATGCATACGGTGGATTTATCAAACGTATGCGTCAAACTGTTTGCGTATACAGCTTAACAGAAATGGTAGCAGAAGGTGAATGTTGAACTTTTGTTGCACACATATCCAGATAACACTGCGTACCATTTTGCGCAATGACGCTGTAGGTATGATCAAGGCGTAAGACACCATGGGTCTGCTTGGAGCTCGGCAGACTCAGAGGACTCAGCTGAGCTGCCAGGTTCTATGTGATGCTGCTGCCTGACTAACTGACTACTCTGAGCCAAAAGCACTTCAACCTCGTGACATCGCTGTGGACACGCGTGCCAAAACACCATCTGCCCAGTTCACTTACTCCAGGAATGTCTCTCTGCAATGCAGGCCTCTCTTCAGCCAAGTAGTATGACGCATGTACGGAAACCTCCCATCTGTGTGCGAGTTGGTGTTTTCTTGCACGTGTGTATTTCTACGCGCATCTGCGTGCAATCCTGCACATTTGGGATAGGTTCTCTGGGAATTACAGCGTCAGTGTTTTGGCTGGGTTGCTAGTTTTTTCGCCAGAGTAACTCTGCAATTACTCTTTTAACCTCCTTGCTTGATTTTAATCTGACTCTAAAGTAGCTATGGCCTACAGCAGCCCCCTTGAAGTTTGTTTTCTGCGGGTAGGAGAGTAGAGCCCAACATTGGAGCAGGCTCCCCTTGGCCTCATCCAGGGAGATTAACCCCTCAGTGGAGGGAGGCTCTAGGGAGATGCTGCCTCTCAGCAGAGATGATATCAGCCCCCTGCCACCAAAGCCCACCACTAATTTGAGTATAAACAAAGGAGAGAGTCCTGCCTGCATGGCAGAGCCAGGGATCACCACTGCCCATGACATAATTTGCCTTGCAAAGCACAAAAACGCTAATGGGAAAAATCATTTGAGTACTACAGCAGATGGGGAGGGGATATCAAAATGAAATTGTATTATCGAAAAATCTTTCCAATGCATAATTTGTTCCGGCAGACAAACACACAAACACAGGCACCACACACACACAGGCTTATGAAACTGGCTTACACAGCCTTATCTTAATCCAGGACCAATGCCATTCCATTCCCTCTCTGCAGTGCCTGGAAATGCATACATACATCTGCCCCCATACACACAGATGCACATCCATGCATATATGCAAAAACACACAGAATCAAGTGTCAACACATGCACACATGCACACACACACAAACACACACAGCCTGTGCATCTGGTCCTACAAACATCAGCAGCTCCATGGGGTCCCAGGCCCCGAGGCCTTTTCCATGAACCTATCTGACAGGATGACAACCTCAGCGTGGTGCATTCACAGTCGTCACATCTCTATCACCAGGATAAAACACAAGCAAGAGGATGGGTCACAGTGATGTTTGTATCATAAAGCCAATGCCCTCCCTGCAGGAAGCCGGATCTGATAAACAACTTGATTGTTCTGTCTCCATCTGCGATTCCTCCCAGGGAAAATAACATTAGGTAACCTTACAGGTTACTAGACATCAGGCCTGTTGCCATGCAACCTGTTGACGTGCCCTGTTTTACAGTAATAAAACATTATAAAAAAAGACAGTTGACAAATGGAAGACTTAACCTTTTACTAAACAGACAGTAAATGTGTACAATGCATTTTTTGTATGTGTATTTGCAATGAATCACTATCTCTTTACATAGCACTTAATCAAGATCCACAGAACAAGATGAGAAAATATCTACGTTATTGTAACTGGCTCTGCTCAGTGTTCTGCTATACGGCATTAATAAGACATGACTGTCTGCCAGTTGTCTGAATGGGATTGGGATCTGTGGTCACATCTTGAAGTCATACTAAAAGTGGGGGTACTCTCTCTCTTCCCTGGGGAGGCCACAGATGCTGTCCATCCGCCTGCCTGTTCCTGGGCTGGGCTGGCTGCTATAGGACATAATCTCCACCAGACTTAATGGGCTTAATGTGCACTACCATCAGGCCTCTATCTGGGTTTACAGGCCACTCTCTCTGTGTGTGTGTGTGTGTGTGTGTGTGTGTGTGTGTGTGTGTGTGTGTGTGTGTGTGTGTGTGTGTGTGTGTGTGTGTGTGTGTGTGTGTGTGTGTGTGTGTGTGTGTGCGTGTGTGCGTGTGTGCGTGTGTGCGTGTGTGCGTGTGTGCGTCTGTGCGCGTCTGTGCGCGTCTCTGCGTGTGTGTGTGTTTGTTCTACAATCTTTGAAAATGACTTGAAAAAGAAGTGCAACCTCTTTCTAATCATCAGATGTTCCTATAGCTAGCTCAGGACATGCCTGACAACACAGTAAGAGTTATGTGATGAGTCCTCAACATACAAGTCCACAAACATAGAGGGATGGTTCTTGCTGGGAAGGCCTTTGCCCCAGCGACAGGAAAGCAGCAGAGAGCATCAAAGGGAAAAGCTAGGCTTCCTGTTCGGGAAATATATGGTATTTCAACAACCCTCCCATTTACCAGGAAGGACTTTACTCAATTTCTTTACAATCCACGCAATGAGCATTTCAATGTTTCCAGCACCACCTTGCTTTTCTATTCATTATCACCCACACGTTCAGTATCACCCACACATTCTGTATTACGTGTCTCTGGCCATCTGGTGTGAGATTGATTGAGCAAACAGTTGACACAGAGCCGTGAGCTGTGAGGGGGGCTGATGCTGAGAGTACTGGAGGACTTTCATTTGTCAACAGTCATTTGGACTGACCATGAATTTAAAACAAGTATTCCTCTGCCATTTTTAAAGTCGTTCCACCCTCCATCCTTGACTTTTCCTAAATAAGTCTATATAACACACTGCTGATGTTAGAATGTTAACATCACAAACAGAACTGGAGTCATAACCAGTTTTATGAGGGCATGTCATTGTCTTTATGGATTTACCCAGTGCCCCTGCATCTCCCGACAGTAGGGCCACAAAATGCTATTGTGTTACTTGAAATAAAATATAAATCATATTCTAATGCTACCTTAGAACTTTGTAAACACAACCAAATGATTATTTTTGCGATAGCATATATGAAATGTATTAATTACACTGTTAGAATGTTGCAGTCAAAATGACTGCTCATTAGCTTGAAAGGGGTTCCCTCGAGGCCCAGCGGTTTTAGTGTTAAAAGGACGGTGAATGCAGGCCATGGCCTTACAGTGCTGCTGGAGCCTCCAGGAATAGGACAGATTTTAGAGCCTGATTGGGGATAAACAGTGATTAACTCTTCAGGGCCCATGGTGGTTCAATCCTTTTCCCTCTCTCTCACCCCCTCTCACTCACTCTCCCTCCTCAAAGCAAAGGACATGCATAGCTATGCTACAAATCCTTCTGCAGACACAGACAGAACACGTAAAACACGGAACAGGTCTGCTACCAGTTAAGTTGGATTTCTTCTTCTTATCATAATTTTATTATACGAACATGACAAAAATGCTTTCAATCCTCTATAACAAAACATTAGTCCTCCAATTCATCACAGCAACTCCTCCAGGGGTCATACAATGTAGTATACAGTGTGAAGTTAAGGTTCTAGGAGAGCTAGACAGTCTCTGCTTCATCACTGTCGGTGTTTGGTCATGGTCAATATCAGGATGACTTTCAGAGCAGAACATTCAGCGCTGATTGCATCCTCATTCACAGCAGCCTGCATGCTCACTGTACAGCCCTCATACCACCAGTGATGATGAGATATCGTCCCATTTATTCTCAGTATAACTCACATCTTGGATAAAATCATAATGGCCATATGAGGGGGCAGAATAATGCTGCTTATTTGAAATACATTCTGTTTCCTGTCAATGGAATACCTCTGACATGGCCTAGTTTGACTCATGGAACAGGTTCTTTGTGAGGGAACTGAACTGACTTTCTCAAATGCTATCACTGGGCAGATCCCTATATATAATATCACCATATCATACAGCATGCAGAGTTCTTAATATGACTTGTCAGTTGAGTATTGTAGAGATGTAGGATCTTAATTTGAGCCAGTTTGCTACAGCAGGAAAATAATCCAGCAGCAAGAGGAAAATGTAATTATTATATAGATTATAATTAATGGACATTTGTGTAGCCGTTGATGCATTTCTCCTAAAGTAAAATAAAGTCTGAAATTTCTAAGTGTAAATTGCAAACTTCAGAAGCCTCAAATACACTACAAGTTTTAAATGTCCTATATTGCAGGAAAGTTCTCCTGCAACAGGATAATCAATTTGGGATCTTACATCTGTATAATGAAAAATGCTAAGTACCTAAGGGATATGGGATCTATCAAATCTCTAACTCGTATTCTGGGACTTAGAAGATCATATGAGGCTGTTCATTTCCAGCCCGTCTCTGCCCTTTTACAGGGTCTGCCTGTCAGTGAGCTCATGTAGTGCTTGTTTCCCCTGCCTTTCATTCATGGATACACCCATTAATTATTTCTCACCTCTGAGTCACAGCTGCTCCTGCTGGAGCCGCCAGCAAAACATGTATTTATGTCAGATTAAACTAACAATAGTACATATTTAATCCCCATCTCAATGATAGGTTGTAATGCCATTATCATGGTGTTAATGTTACTGTAAAATATGCGCATGAGATTGAGAGGAGAAAGTCTATGCTTGTGCAAGGTCAAGATCACAAGGTGTTTGGGGGAAATGCAACATGGGCTCTATAATCTTGTCAGATAGCACCCTTTTGACTTCTTCTTTGTTTTCCTGGGAGATAATAAACATTCAAAGGACTAAAATAGGACAGCACTCTGGTGAATCAACTTAAATTGACACATTTTTATTGCCACACAAATGTTTCGTGTGTGAGCCCTTCTTCAGCGTGCAAAGGCAATTGCAATCATTGTCACAACAAGATCACATTTTCAGTCAGTATTGGCCCAATCAAGAGATCCCAGTGAATTCAAATGTGCATCTGTGCTGTGATCCTAGCCCTGACAGCAGTGGTGCAAAGTACTTAAGTAAAACATACTTTAAAGTACAGTCGTTTTGCGGTATCTGTACTTTACTTTACTATTTATATTTTTACCAACTTTCAACAATGTACTTTTTACTCCATACATTTTCCCTGACTCCCAAAAGTACTTGTTATATTTTGACATGAAAATGGTCCAATTCACACTCTAATCAAGAGAACATCCCTACTGCCTCTGATCTGGCGGACTCACTAAACACACATGCTTCATTTTGTAAATTATTTCTGAGTGTTGGAGTGTCCCTGGCTATCCTTCAATACAAATTGTGCCGTCTGGCTTGCTTAATACAGTATAAGGAAATTTTAAAATGTATATACTTTTACTTAAGTACATTTTAGCAAATCAATTTACTTTTGATACTTTTAGACTTTTACTCAGTATTTTACTACTTGAGTCCTTTTCTATTAAGGTATCTTGACTTAAACAATGACAATTGAGTACTTTTTCCACCACTGCCTGACAGTGAAAGCTAACAGACACATGTGAGGTTTAAATTCCAGCATTACCTATCCAGCACCTCACTCCCCCAGATAAACTGGACAGCTCACAAATCCACTCTAACTTGGAGACAAAAGCCAATCGTCTCTGGATACAGATGACCTCCCTTTCTTTACTCCTTCCCTAACTTACGGTTATTACTACAAATGCATACACAAATCATAGCAGAAGAAATAGTAATACCTAAACAGCGTAATCCTTAGGAGTTGTGAACATCTCAGAAGACACCTGGGAGAGACTGTGTTCCAGAGTCAGGAACTGGATCAGACAGCACGAGACACAAGTCTCTGGCAAGGAGCACGCTAGGCCTGGCTGTCCCAGGGACTTTTAGCACAAGTCAACTCAAAACGAAAGACCATTTAAGTGGCTTTATGATGGCGCTGGAGAACTGCAGGAACTGAAAAATAACCTATTTTTGGTTAGAGTTCCCTGAGTCTTAAACCTGTCCAGCCACAACCATGCATTGTACCCTGTAATTACGTGGTAGAACATCCTGGATTTCAGGACGTTCGACATTAAAATGTGTTTATGTGTTTTTGTTACATAAATCCCACAGTGCCAAACAAAGGTACAATTGTATCTCTATGAATGGAAAACACAGACGAATCCCAGTAATTTCCCTCACAGCACAAACAAGAAGAGGTAAACCATTATTTGTTTAGTTTTTATCATGTAAAGCACATTGTGTTCCATTCCATGTATGAAAGGTGCTGTATAAATGAAGCTTGATTTGATTTGATTTAAAACTTTGATATGCTCGTCCATATTCATTGGGGATATGTACTGTAAATATGAGCCCACGTGACTGAGCCTACGTCCTTCAAGCACATCAATCAATAGGATGACGTAAACTCTGCTCTATTTCCCTTTTTAAAAGGTGGAGATCAATACCATAACCTTTCCCCGAGGAGAACATTGTGTTCTGGCACACATATCCTTACTACTATGGTATTCATATACTCCCCTGGTGCCTCTGTATGGTCTTACAGTAACACATTGAATGGTTCAAGCACTTACACCAGGGAATCGGCTGCATGGATCCTCTTGGGGCGAACTATTTTGCTATTTACAAAAAGCTGACCTTCTCAATCGTAGTTCACTGTTTGAGTAGAGGGTGTGAGGGATAGACAGGGCGTATACCAGGAAGTTTCAAATGAAACAACAGCAGCAGCAAGGCCATCACATGCCTCACACCACTGACGACCCAGAGGGTTTGGCCCAGGCTGTTGTTTTGACGTATTTCTTCTGCCCCTCAGGTGCAGAGCAGGAAATGAAAGTATGGCTCTGTGTTCATAGGAGCCCAGCACTAATAAAGACTTATGTCACCATGTCATCAGAAGCCTCTGGTGAAATCTCTTCAGAGAAATCTCAAGGAGCCGTTGAGAAAGGTGAGTTTTAGCAGGACACACAGACTAATGAAATGTAACATGATGGTGATAGTAGATGTCTTCTCTGTGTGATATGGTCTAACAAAGACCAACCAAAAAACAACATTGGTTTCACTATCAAACTGAATATCCAAAATAAAATATATTTGATGTATTATCCACTTAGAAACTACTCTACAATGGTGAGAAGGGCAAACAGTGATTTCTCTCTTAACAATATTAACTATACCCATCTAAAAACAAGCTTGTAGTATATAATAAGTAGGTTTCCAAACAAATTATCATGCTGGCATATCTGGGTCAGAAATTCATCTCTAGACGTTACAACACTGTTATAATCATGATTATAAACTGGGTGGTTCGAGCCCTGAATGCTGATTGGCCGAAAGCCGTGGTATATCATATACCACAGGTATGACAAAACATTTATTTTTACAGCTCTAATTACATTGGTAACCAGTTCATAATCGCAATAAGGCACCTCAGAGTTTTGTGGTATATTGCCGCGTTGCATCGCGCATAAGAACAGCCCTGAGCAGTGGTATATTGGCCATATACCACACCCCTCGGGCCTTATTGCTTAATTAATGAACAGATTAGTGTTTATCGACAATCTGATTTAAGATGGAACAGCATGATCAATAATATGTTTCACCCTGTCATTTGTATATGAGCTTCAACCTTGCTGTTGTCCAATTAGAACACACACAGAGTTAATTTCAAACCCCCTCTCTATGTGGGTCATAAACAGTAGTGAAGTATTTACAGTTGGCCACTACTTCTGTAATCCTTAATCTTTTTAGCAAACTCCAGTAGTCTCATTCCAACCACAAACAGTGTGTCTTATCATGTAATAAATGTTGTTAGAACTAACAGAACATCCTTCTTGTTCATTTGAGTATATGCTTATTAAGAAAATGCTGTTCATCAGTACCTGTTTGTATTATACCATTTCCCCCTCTCAGTTAAAGTAAGCAGAGACTGCTGTTAGATTTCTGCCTGCCAAGTCCACCAGTACAGACCAGTGATAGATTTGTCTGATTCCAGGATTTCTCCAGTTAGGTTTAAGTTAGACCTGCCTCTCTTGGACTTGACAGGGACAACACACAAACCTACCCCAAACCCACAACCCTTTCCTGTCAAACACCAATCACTTCATACCAGACGGTTGACAAACAGACCACAGGGTAGTTCATCCCACCAATATTATTAGCATTTCATGCAGATTTGGTAGATCTATTTATGTAAACACTACCAAATGAAAACACAGAGATGAGGTGTGAAAGATTAAAGTATAAAAATAGCCTTGGCTCCAGTTATCTGATACAGGCATTCCATGTCCAGATATAATCCTGTTACATCATGCATAATCACAATTTCTGCTTATTACTAGCTACATTTCTATTTCCAGAATTAGAACAGTGTCCGTTTGGAGTTGTCAGATTTATATTAGAAGCAGGTGATTGTGATGTACATTGCATACATGCACTTTGAAGACAGAGAAATTTCAGTGAATAGTAGGCTATTATTGATTGAGAAAGACAAAAACACGGGACACTGATAACGGCAAACTCAAAGTAAAACTGATTTCCCGACAAACTCTTTCTGCATTTAACAGCATACATTACTGGCCTAAAACTGCTGTCAGGCTCCCTCGGTATGACTGGGTGTTTTGCGCACGTAAAAGCAGGGTATGTTGTTGAGAGTCCCCCCAACTCCCTCTCTGATCTGCTTCGTCCAATGAGCGCGTCGAGGGCGAGTCGGGCCTCATCGACGAAACGAAGGAGACGGTGGGGGAGGGTCACGTGTGTATACACTGTAGGGTTCAGTACCATTCAATTCGTAGTAAGTTGTCAACGTCCTCCCCTTTCGAGAACAAACCTCGTCAGACTAGAAACTGTATCGCTAAATGCAGCAGTAGCCTAAGTAACTACGCAATAAGTAACTACGCAAAAAGTAATAGATCTACCTATACCGTTCTTGTATTTTTTCTTCCGAATAGAAAAGGATACGACGTTTGTTACAAGTGAACACCAAATGTAATTACAGAGAAATGTCAGTGGAAGTACAGCAAAACCCGATGCCTCCGTAGACTTGTCGCCGTGCCAAATCTGTACTTTTCTGGTGAGTTTTCCTAAAATGTTTGTATCATTTTTCAGCAGACTGCATATTGAGTTCCACACAAACATATTTCCTATCTATGTTCGGACGAAAGCATTGGCTTTACTGTTTCATTTGGCTGTAGAATAAATAGGTGGGCTATGATAAAATATAGCGTGTGTTTGAATGTAGTGGTCAACAACATCCTCACAGATGTTATGTTATCTATAGTTTTATCAACTATAGATGACAGTTATCTTGCTTAGCTCCCAATGGTCCGTAGCACCCATAGGAAATCGGCGCCGAATAGGTTACAAGCAAATTGATACAATGTATCCGCGAGTCTAGATTCTGCGATATAATGATACATTGCTTTAAGTTTAGCAGGATGTATTACATTGGACATTTCAACAAGTTACGAAAAAGTAATCAGCTTTGTGCTTGAATGTTTCTGGAAACACTTGCACAAATAGGTTTCGTAATCACTAAAGACCCTATTACCAGCAATCTGATTCATGCATAGGTAGATCATACTGTGACTATCATCAACAACATTGATTTGAAGGATGATGTAACTTACAAGCACATGAACATTTTACATGAACCTACCGTTAAAGTCAGACTGGTCTCATAGACTAGACATAGTAAATGTAAATCCGGGACACTCAAATTAGTATGATAAACTGCATGACCAAAAGTATGTGGACACCTGCTCGATGAACATCTCATTCCAAAATCACGGGCATTAGTAGGGAGTTGCTCCCCCCCAGCCTTCACTCTTCTGAGAAGGCTTTCCACTAGATGTTGGAACATTGCTACAGGGACTTGCTTCTTCTATTCAGGCACGAGCATTAGTGAAGTCGTGCACTGATGTTGGGCGATTAGGCCTGGCTCGCAGTTGGTGTGCCAATTCATCCCAAAGGTGTTCGATGGGGTTGAGGTCAGGGCTCTGTGCAGGCCAGTCAAGTTCTTTCACACTGATCTCGACAAACCATTTCTGTATAGACCTCACTTTGTGCATGGAGGCATTGTCATGTTGAAACAGGAAAGAGTCTTCCCCAATCTTTTGCCACAAAGTGGGAAGTACAAAATCGCTTAGAATATCATTGTATGCTGTAGCGTTAAGATTTCCCTTTACTGGAATGAAGTGGCCTAGCCCGAACAATGAAAAACAGCCCCAGACTATTATTCCTCCACCACCAAACTTTACAGTTGCTGATATACTTTGGGGCAGGTAGCATTCTCCTGGCGTTTGCCAAATCCAGATTCGTCTTTCGGACTGCCAGATGGTGAAGCGTGATTCATCACTCCAAAGAACACATTTACACTGCTAGCTGTGCCACCAGAGACTCTGGGTTCGAGCCCAGGCTCTGTCGCAGCCGGCCGCGACCGGGAGGTCCATGGGGTGACGCACAATTGGCTCAGCGTCGTCCGGGTTAGGGAGGGTTTGGCCGGTAGGGATATCCTTGTCTCATCGCGCACTAGCGACTCCCGTGCCAGGGCACGCTAACCAGGTTGCCAGGTGCACAGTGTTTCCTCCGGCACATTGGTGTGGCTGGCTTCCTGGTTGGATGCGCGTTGTGTTAAGAAGCAGTGCGGCTTGGTTGGGTTTTGTTTCGGAGGACGCATGGCTTTCGACCTTCGTCTCTCCCAAGCCCATACGGGAGTTGTAGCGATGAGACAAGATAACTACTAACAATTGGATACCACGAAATTGGGGAGAAAAAGGGGGTAAATTCAAACAAACAAAAAAGTTGGCAGCTCTGAATTAGGATTCAAAGATGCAGAAATAATGGGGTGTCAGCTATAATTTGACACCTTGAGTTTGAAAAAAATATTTTTGGGTTTATTGAACTACAGTAAGTGATGTGAATGTAATTACATCATGGGTCCCAGATCTGTACTACATAGAAATGCATAATTATGGGTATGTCATTATCTTCATGGTGATGTATCCTGAATAGGTACACAAAGGTAGAAATATGCAATATCCTCCTTTGCATTTTGGGGTATTATTCTACACATTAGCTACTATTCTAATGAACTCTGCCCCCAAACAAGACCAAATTTGGTTGTTCTGGACCGGACCAAATTTCAACCAATCCTAGACTTATATGTTTCATAAGTTTGGACATCATAGTTTAGCACAGTAGAGCACAATAGAGCACATTAGAGTACAGAGGTACCAATGCCTATAACTGTTAGAACCCCAAATTCACCAATATAGGGCTCCAGGTTGTGGTGTGTGGGGCCATGATGAGGCAAGTCACTCCTAAAGACATTGGACATTGCTACTCTCACTGTACTGTGCTGTCCAAACTTGTGAAACATAGACGTCTATGATTAGTTAAGATTTGGTCCGGTCCAGACAAACCAAATTTGGTCTTGTTTGGGGGCAGAGTTAATTAGAATCCAGCGACGGCCAGAGCAGATGCTGTTTACAGTAAATGGAAAGAGAGGGGGGCTCATGGGTAGGTGTCAGTAAGAGCCGGGAGAAGTCACTTTAACTGGCAGGAGAGAGAAGAGAGAGGCAGAGAGAGGGAGGGGTTGTCCAGTCTGTTTTCACACTTTCACTTTGACTACCAGACAACTGAAAGAGAAAGAATGAGCTGAACATAACAGTATGCCAGTGGAAGGTAGGACAGTAGCAGATGACCCAACTCTGGTTTGTGACTACTATGATTTTCCATTGTAGCCAATTCAATTACAGTAATTCTGTTACTGATTTTCACAATTCTGTAATTGATTTGGTGATAGAATTAAAAGTGTTAATCAATCAAAATGTGTATCAGTAAAAACATTCGTTGATAGGTCTACCTTTACTTGTTACATGTGCTAACTTTCATTATCCCCCTCCTCATGAGGGCGAAATTCAAATCTATCAAAAACATGTAGGTTTTTGGTAACAGTGAAAAGACAGAAGGCAATGTTTCTTAAACTTACAGAAGGGAAATCATTTTGCCAAAAATAAATATAAATACTGATATTAGTTGTCAGAGATCTTTACTTCAACATTATTGTGTGTTGATGTTTTCCTAATTCCTGGTAGATGTTTTCTGACCTATTTTCATTCTGTTTGACCAGAAATCAAAGTCATTAGTTATGCCTAATTTTTAAGATGGAAAATGGATGAAAAATGTATCTATGCCTTCATTTCCTGAAAATATATATAGACTGTTAAGATTTGATTTGTCACCTAATTTGATACACATGAGTCATTTTACAAGTAAACTCATGACATGAGTCATTTTACAAGTAAACTCATGACATGAGTCATTTTACAAGTAAACTCATGACATGAGTCATTTTACAAGTAAATCATGGGAAACTATTTCACAGGTGGCATGATGTTGAAGAAGACTGACAGGTTACTTTGGTTTTAGAAATGTACTTGCACTGCAACCAACTACACACTTTCCTGTCAAACATACTTTTTCAGGGTGTATTTACATAAGAAGTCATTTGAGAAGGGGATTTTGGTTGTGCTTTGGCATCCCTTGATATAGTAGCCTACTGATATTTAACTTCCATATTACTCAATTTACTGATATCATCATGTTGTTGTTACTTAATTGGTAACTAATGCTTTCAATTGTGTTTATGATATAGATACACTTACTACTCGTTAAAAGTCTCAGTGGTGGTTAATTACAGTGTTAAAACATATATTTTGGAAAATATTCACAGATTCCAATGATTATTTTCTCCTATTCTGCATTAAAACTGCTATTTAAAGCCCCCATGCAGTCTTTTTAATTGTATTCTTAAATCATTACTGTATGTCTAATAAATCACTGTGCGTGTTTATTTAAAAACATGTTTTCATTTATTTCCTTAAGGCTCTTTTCCATTGAAATGCTCAGTCTGATCGTGTGGCGTGTTGATACAAATGTAAATATATTTACATACACAGCCCTGATTGGCAGATAGGATCTTCTAGACCAGGGGTGTCAAACTCATTCCACTGATTGCCAAGTGTCTACGGGTTCTTTTTTTTCTCCTTTCAATCAAGCCCTAGACAACCAGGTGAGAGGAGTTCCTTACTAATCAGTAACCTTAATTCATCAATCAAGTACAAGGGAGGAGCGAAAACCCCCAGACACTTTGCCCTCCGTGGAATGAGTTTGACACGTGTGATCTAGAGTCCTCAAACTCAACTCTGGACCTCGACGCCAGTTCCACTGCTTTTTTCCTTAATTGTTCCCCTTTAATCAGGACACCTGGCGGGTGTAATACATTTTCAGGTAGAACAGAAAACCAGCAGGCTCTGGACCTCGTAGGGTAAGAGTTAAATACCCCTGCACTAGAGCCTTCCCGCTTACCCCTTCAAAGTAGGAGGATACATATGCAAATTAAATATGACTGGTCATTGGTCAGAATAATCAGATTATGAAGAATATCCGATTATGATGTCATGCAATGGGCCAAAAACTCCATCCCACCTGAACAGGCTGAAATTCTAATAATACTGTATTATTTTGTCAAGCCATTTATGAAGAAAAACAATGGAATGCAAATATAGAACAGAAGTTCATTAGTTTACATGAATTCATGCTTTTTTAGTAGCAGCATTCCCCTATATGAGTACTAGGGGAAGCACCCGGGTGTGTTTTTCCTAGTGTGTAGCTGACATGTTTCTACTGGAAGAGACATATCACATTTTCCAATTTCGTCATCAACATTGTCTTTCTTCAATCACTTCACTGAGTGCCGTCCAAACAGGAATGATTGTTTACAGGAATTATTGTTTACAGGAATTATTGTTTACAGGAATTATGCAATATTAAAAAAAAAAAAAATGTTTCAAGATGTCACTCTTTTAGACTGAGGTTGATCACTGTTCTTTATCTCCTCTAGCCTCTTGTCTAGCATTTATAGTACATAGACTGTCACCGAAGATGGTGTCCTGTGGCTCTTCCTCTTCGGGCGGTGCTCACTGGGGCCACCCATATGTAAAAGTAGTCGTCGTCGCCGGCCTATTAGCTGCCATCGATTCCCTTTCCGTTTGTTTTGGTTATTGGGTAATTGGGTACACCTGTTTTGTGTTAGGGTTTGTTTGTTGGCTATTTAAGGGCACTAGGCCCGCTGGGTATTTGTGCGGGCCTGTTTTTTGTTACTCTGTTTGGATGGTGTCATTTTGTTCGTGTCTTTATTCTCCGGACTATGTTTGTCCTGTTGTTTGGACTGATAACTTGTACACGCCCTGTGTGTTGGCGTGACCGTTTTTGTTGCGCCGGTGAATAAATTTGACAAACGACTGAACCCTGCTCTCTGCGCCTGATTCCACCCACCACTCCCTAGTTATCGTAACAGACTGGCTTAGATTAAGGACCGGCTGGACTATCAATAGAAAGCACAGAGGTGAGGTGTGGAATAAAGTAGATTGGATTAGACAAAATTAACAGAACTATTTACTGCAATTTTGTAAATATGTATTTTTGCACTGAAGTAGTAAGAGAAGCCACCTGCCACATGACATACAAAAGCAGAATTCATAGTTTTGCTCCTCATTTTGCTGTGATTGTGTAACAAAGTCACACGAGGCCATTAATTATAATGAGTGAAAATGCACCAGGTTATACACTGTTGAGCGTTATGGTAAATAACAAACTCTAAGCCTGCGGCACACCAGACCGGGCACCTTAACACAAATCACACACCGCTCCCCTCGCTTGTTATGCTACTCTGAGGGAAGCGAAAGCAGGTGAGAATATCAAAGGGAGCTATTCATGAGAGCTGAAGGACTTTCACAGGTGGAATTATTCATGAAACAGTAACGTGTTCTCTCATCGTTCTCAAATGTTCATGTTTGTTCCCTCCTAGCCTCTCCTCAAACGAAGTGCAACGAGGACAATCGGTTTGAAACCAGACGTGATGCCAATATTATCCTGTTTGGGAGAATAGCTAGATTTTTGAGCAGAGGAAATTGCTTGTATGAAATGAGTTTGAATGAAATGTTGTCCTAATCTAATTGCGGTTAGTTTCAGAGTTGATTGAAAGCTCTGTTGTTAGTTTGCAACATCTGAAAGTAAGTCTCCAAGTGTGCAGTATGATCCTTCCAAAAAGCTGCTCTTGCTCTAGCTATCAAACACGATTACAGACATGTATGTGCTCTCATGTGACTTCATTCAGGTGATTCTGAGAAATAGCTGTACGTTCCAGTGGAGAAGTGAGGGGTGTGAGCCTATCACAGTGTGTCACACTATTCACATCAAAAACCCTGAGACATCAAACCCATCTGTATCCCTGAACACCCGGTCTGGAGGAGGAGACCTGCCAAAGCAGAGTTCCTCCTTTTCTACTTCTGGTAATATTAAACTAACAACATTGAACCTTGAAGATGAGTGAAATGAGCAGATTGTCTTGGATCAGGTCAGGTGTAATATCTTGGTGTTCCCATACTAAATCTGTTGTAGTGAGCTCCTATGGTTACAGCATACAATATTGGACCAGGCTAGTGTAATACCACAGTCACGGTAAGGTTCCGTGACATACTGTTGACTGAAGGCTTCTTACAATTCAACCAGGTGTCCTATGAATGACATTTTCCCATCTCAACCAGGTGCCCTTTACAGGGAAGAAAGCATCTATGGAATGCCCTGTTGTGTTGATGTGCCTGTTACTGTCAGTGAAGCGTTAGCGGCAAAGCTCACTATTTTCACACCCTTAGGAATGTGTCTACCATCCCAGTCCAAGTTTTGTCATGGTCTCTTGAGAGAAAAGTTTCTGGAAAACTGGTGAATGAAAAGAGATTTACAGAGAAGAACTGCAGTCTATTCCAACACGAAGATTGTACTGGGATACAAAATAAGTTGTGTTTTGATGTCCGGTGTGGGTTATTAAGAGGGGATGACAGTGTGACATAAAAGGTGATTATGTCTCAAGCACACAGTGCCTTTTGATTGTTCACACACACTCCCACAGCCCGTTAGGCTGCTGTGTTCATTATTAACACTGCCCAAGTCTCTGGGAGGACTCACACAGTCAACACTGCTGTCCCATGAATATAGAGACATTTCATGTTTTTCACACTGTATTCATACACTATTCTTCACATTGCTCATTCTGCAATGTCCTACTGTACATTGCAGTTTTGTTACACTGTTTATACACGCTGCGTATTTATATACTGGATTCATATTTATATGCTGGATTATAAACTGGGTGGTTTCGAGTCCAGAATGCTGATTGGCTGTCAGCCATGGTATTCCAGACCGAATACCACAGGTTTGACAAAACATTTATTTTTACTGCTCTAATTACGTTGGTAACCAGTTTATAAAAGCAATAAGGCACCCTGGGTTTGTTGTATATGGTCAATACACCATGGCTAAGGGCTGTATCTATAAGGCCACAAGGTGAGACCCAAATGTAGACACAGGAGGCAGATGGTTGAGCTCCGATATTTATTATAGCAAAAGGGGGAGGCAAAAGGCAGGTTGGGTACAGGCGAGTTCATAAACCAGGTCAGAGTCCAAATGGTACAAGACGATAGGCAGGCTCGAGGTCAGGGGCAGGCAGAGTGGTCAGGCAGGCGGGCTCAGAGTCAGGACAGGCAAGGGTCAAAACCAGAAGGGTGAGAAAAGAGAGACTGGGAAAAGCTGGAGCTGAGACACAAAAACGCTGGTTGACTTGACAAACAGACGAACTGGCACAGAGCGACAGGAAACACAGGGATAAATACACCGGGGATAATAAGTGACACCTGGAGGGGGTGGAGACAAGCACAAGGACAGGTGTAACAGATCAGGGCGTGACAGTATCCAAGCACTCTGCTTTGGGTCGTGCATAAGAACAGCCCTTAGCCTTGGTATATTGGCCATGTACCATACTCCTTCAGGCCGTATTGCTTAATTATACACAGAGTGTACAAAACATTAGGAACACGTGCTCTTTCCATAACATAGACTGACCAGGTGAATCCAGGGGAAAGCTATGATCCCTTATTGATGGCACTTGTTAAATCCACTTCAATCAGTGTAGAAGAAGGAGACAGGTTAAAGAAAGATTATTAACCATTCAGAGGGTTAATGGGCAAGACAAAATATTTAAGTGCCTTTGAACGGTGTATAGTAGTAGGTGCTAGGCACAGGTTTGAGTGTGTCTAGAACTGCAACGCTGCTGGGTTTTTCATGCTCCACAGTTTCCTGTGTGTATCAAGAATGGTCCATCACCCAAAGGACACCCAGCCAACTTGACACAGCTGTGGGAAGCATTGGAGTGCAACTCAGTATTAGGAAGGTGTGCTTAATGTTTTGTGTATCCTGGATTCTTATTCATATACTGTATGTTATGTTAGGCGCTAGTAACTCAAGCATTTGCTGCACCCACTATAGGGACCCATTATAACATCTGCAAAACTGTGGACATGTCCAATAAACTTTGATTTGATTTGAGGAGAGACAGACTCTAACTAGGGGTTGAGAGCTCAAGATACACGCTGTTCTTCCTGTTTGGTACGGCAGGGTGTTATTCCAAAGACAGGTTACTCACATGCCTTTGTCTTTAGTCTTCAGTGAGCCCTCCCCCCACCCCTTTAAACTGGAGCAGAAAACGAGTCACCTGGTAGCTTTAGAGTGGTTTTTACAAGGGGCAGTGGCAGCCCCATTTCACCTGTCTCTGGGAAAGGAAAGCATCTGGGAGTTTTTGAAAGGGTGTACACCGCCCCCCTCCCCCCTGCTGCATGCCCTTCCATGCAGTGTACTCTCCTTACAGCCAGCTGCAGAGGTGTGGAGGAGCACACAGGAACAGTGTGTGTGTGTGTGTGTGTGTGTGTGTGTGTGTGTGTGTGTGTGTGTGTGTGTGTGTGTGTGTGTGTGTGTGTGTGTGTGTGTGTGTGTGTGTGTGTGTGTGTGTGTGTGTGTGTGTGTGTGTGTGTGTGTGTGTGTCAAATCTAATTGTATTTTTTGTATGCGTTCGAATACAACAGGTGTAGATTTTACCATGACATTCTTATTTACGAGCCCTTCCCCAACAACACAGTTAAAAAGTTAGAAAAAATGAGCAAAAAATAATAATAATGGAAACAGTAACACAATAACAGTAACAAGGCGTTAAACAAGGAGTACCGGTACCGAGTCAATGTCCGGGGATACGAGGTAATTGAGGTCATGTCTACATGTAGGTAGGGGTAAATGTGTCTAGGTAATCAGGATAGATAATAAACAGAGGAGCAGCCGCATATGTGAAAGTGTTTCTGTGTGAGTGTTTCTGTGTGTGTGTGTGTGTCCCCTCAGGCAGAAACTGAGGTTATGTAATTGAAAAGAAGGAATGTTCACTTTACTGGCTGTGGTATCTTCTTAGCTCTTGCAAACAAAATCATCCGTCTGCTCTGTTTCCAAAACATTGTCTGAAAATGTTATTTTGTAGTAGTCTGACCAGGTCACCAGGTAAACACTCACGTAATATGAGCTTGTAAATATGCTTCCTTACTTTGCACGAGAGCGGCTTGTGCACCAGTTGATTCATCCAACCTTTTAAAATCATATGTTTTTTGTCTCGCGCTTTAACAAAGCATCAAACCCCATGTCTCTCTTCGGGGAATCTTATCATTGATTCTATATTTTCCATTTTGAACTGTCTAAGCTTGAATACAATGTTGAGAATTCTCCCGTGTTCCATTCCCTCCTGACATAAGCTTTTTTGTTAGCGTATGCTTTCACTTCTTCCTGAGCAGAACTAATATGATCAGAGTTGGCATGTTCCAGTTCAGACTCCGGCAGGCAGAGTTATGTAACTGCTGTTTTAATGAGCAGCCTCTCACTGCGCCGAGCAGCAGGATGATCCCCAGTCAGGCCCCCCTCCATGTGCTTCCAGGCGTTCTCTCTGACCTTGCCCTGAACTCCAACCTCACGCTCAGTCCACTCCACACTGACCCCTCCCTGGGACCGGCCAGGCACAGGGGGCTACCCATCACCCGCAACATCACCAAAACCTCCTTCGCTCTCTCTCATCTCTGTTCCGCTCGCTCGCGCACACACACACACACAAGCCAGTGTAGTAACCTGAACAGAAGGCGCTCATGCTTTTGGAAGAGACATGGATGGGAAGAAGTAGAAGCCAAGCGGCCTGCAGAGTCAGGAGATGGTAAAAGAGGGAGGTCTTCATCTGGAGGGCAACAAGGGCAACTCTCCGAAGGCAGCCTGGCCTGCATGTTATTCTTCCATTAGAACAAGGGATTCACTTGCTCTGGCTGGAGAGGCCCTGAATACTGCAGAAAGAAATCACTTTTTTTAAGGCTGGAGCTGACCAATGAAACATATTGCGAGGAGTTTTTATTCAGCCAGTGAAATGCAATGAAGTGGAATTAATGGTGTAACCCCAGGCATAATAGCCATGCTGTGTGTGTGTGTGTGTGTGTGTGTGTGTGTGTGTGTGTGTGTGTGTGTGTGTGTGTGTGTGTGTGTGTGTGTAAGAAGAACCACAAGAATGTAGATGTAGAACATGTCTGAAAAACACATGCCTATTGTTTGTTTGTGGTTTTGTGTGTGTGTGTGTGTGTGTGTGTGTGTGTGTGTGTGTGACTGTCTTGCTTGTGTGTAAAGAACCACAAGTGTGTGTGTGTGTCTCAAGAAAAACCCATGCCTATTGTTTAGTTTGTGGTTTTCCTGTGTGTGTGTGTGTGTGTGAGACTGGTCTTGCTTGCTTCTCTCCACAGCGTAGCACTTTTAAAGAACCACAAGAATGACTCCAATAACATAGATAGTCCTAGAACATGTCTCAAGAAAAACACATGCCTATTGTTTAGTCTTTTGCTTCTCTGGTAGCACACAAAGAACCACAAGAATTTCATAGATGTAGAACATGTGAAAAACCCATGTGTTTGTTTTGTGGTGTGTGTGTGTGTGTGTGTGAGAGAGAGAGACTGGTCTTGCTTGCTTCTCTCCACAGCGTAGCACTTTTAAAGAACCACAAGAATGACTCCAATAACATAGATAGTCCTAGAACATGTCTCAAGAAAAACCCATGCCTATTGTTTAGTTTGTGGTTTTCCACATAGAAAAATATATTTCAAGTGATGGATTCATGATGGATTCATGATGGATTATGAGATTGTTTAAAAGAGAATGGAATCACTTACTCTCTCTCTTCATATTTGAATTATTTTAATTCACACAGTAGGAAGGAGAGCGGGAGACAGAGGGTGGAGAACATTCTCTCTTCAGTCATCAGTGTTAATACTTGACCACACATCAGCACTTGTTTATGTAATGAAAAACAAGATAACTTAACTAATGTTCTTCTCCTCTCTCTGTCTTTCTCAGCCAAGCCAGTGCACCAGTGCAGCCCTCTCTCAGAGCCCTAGCTATGTGGAGCTGTATAGCTTACAATGAGACGGACTCCAGCTCCGAACACCGGCTCTGCCAGGACTTTGGCCTCGTCCTTTCCGTCTTCTCCTTGTTCTACCTCATGGTGTGCTTCCCCATAGGACTCTGCTACAACGCCCTGCTGGTGGTGGTCAACCTCTCCAACAAAATGTCCATGACCATGCCAGACGTCTACTTCGTCAACATGGCCATCGCTGGCCTGGTCCTCAACCTGGTGGCCCCCGTGGAGCTGCTAGGCTAGCTTCACACGATGGCCTGTATGGGAGTACAATAATGAGATCTACATCACCCTGCTCATCCTCTTCAACATCTCCTCCCTGGTCATCATGTACTCCACCACGCTGCTCAGCCTGGACTACTACATCGGCCCGGCGCTGCCCCGCACCTACATGTCCAGCGTGTACAACACCAAGCACGTGTGCGGCTTCATCTGGGGGCGGCGCCGTGCTCACCAGCTTCTCCTCGCTGCTCTTCTACGTGTGCAACCACGTCTCCACCAAGATCATCGAGTGCTCCAAGATGCAGAACAAGGAGGCTGCGGATGCCATCATGATGTTCATCGGCTCACGTGGTTCCGGCCGTGGCCGTGCTGTATAAAAGCCGTGCTCATCCTGCGCATTAGGAAGGAGTCCCACCCCGCTGGACCAGGACTCATCCCGGCTGGACCCGTCTATCCACCGGCTGCTGCTGGCCTCTGTCTGCATGCAGTTTGTCCTATGGACCCCGTACTACATGACTCTACTGGTACACTATAGCCGGGCGCCGGGAGCTACGGCAGCAACAACAAACAGCGGCTCACAATTTACTTCTTCCTGAGGTGTTTGTCGGAGCTGCTGGCCTTCTCCAGTAGCCGCCATGCCTCTCATGTACAGGCAGATGAACAAGAACTTCTCCCACAAGCTGCAGCGGCTGCTAAAGAGGCTAAACTGCAGGGACACATCCTGCCCTCCACGAACACTCCTCAGTGCAGCAGGTGGCGACGCGTGAGACAGGACAGGCCTTACTAAACCCTAACCTCTTACCCAGGCTGCACTTATTATCACAGACCCCACAGAGCCCACAACATGTGGCCTTAGAAGTCAGCCACAGGTCCACTGCTGCCACTCTGGCTGGAGTCTTGACTTTTAATGAAACTAAGGAATCTTCAGTGACTTTCTAGAACTTGACTTTCTTTGTCCAGTTCTGTAACGAGAGGATGAACCAAGTAGAAACCACTAAGTGCATTAGCAAGCTTGTCACTTGGATACTTGGTTGTGAGATTGGGGGCGCAAAGCCGTTGTAATGCGGTGTCTCTTCTAATACACACATGGGTGATTCACCAACATAGGCTGTAGAGATATTGCGCTGCACACCAAAACTGACAATGAGTTATACTATTGGAGTAACAATTGTTTTTTATATCTCATGTGTCAATCAGCATGTTACTACTATGCATGTAGCTGGTAGTAGGTAGGAAGTGGAATACAATCTGTTTATGATCCTATCAGACCACCCAGTGCCCCGGAGCCTGAGGCCATGTCTCATTGAAGAGTTCCTGTCCAGCCTCGGCCACAACACTCTGGAGGGGTCTCAAATGGCACCCTATTCCCTACATAGTGCATTACATTTTGATCAGAGCTCTATGTGTCCGGTTAAACAGTAGTGCACTATATAGGAAATAGGGTCCCATTATGGACACATCCTCTGTCCTCCACTGTCTTGCACCTGGAAAAAACCTTTGCCTGCTCGTCACCCTCAGCAGTTTACACAATACTATACATGTACCTCGTTTAATTTTACACCCTACGGCATTACATAGGATCATGTGAACTGGAGAGAACTCTCCACACAGCTTCTATTCAGGGTTCAGGCATGGCCAACTTACCTCTTGTGTCCTAGAATGCTCTCACTTATCTGGCTGCACACAACACCCAGTCATTGTGCGGGGAACATTTGCCTTGGCTCAGTTTATGTGATGTCTAAAAGCTGCTTAGAGGCACAGAAGTGACCTGCACAGCTGCTTTGCTATCTTGCTTCCCACTAAAGAGGAAGACTGTTTATATATAAAACATGTCCTATTTATATTTCAGCTAAATAATGAACACGTCCAATCACATTTCACTCTTGTCATGCTATGGTGATGTCCGTTATTGCATGTGATTGATGGTTTTGAAGTGTTGTCTTTGTTGCTAAAATGAAAAGGTCAGTTTAGTCATCTCCACTTTGAAAGAGACAATACAATGATAAGCTGTAAACCATTGTTTAAACATGTTGCTTCTTGCTACTGCTGGTGAATCCAGGCCACCTCATGATAAGTATTGACTTAATTAAAAGCTCAGCAAAACCCTTTGAGTTTCGTGCTGAGGAACCCTAAAAATGAGTCCACACCCTGTTAATCATTATTTAAGCTCTGGTCAAAGTCCTAATTTATTACAGTTGAAATGCTCTTTCTGAGCAGTAGAGCAACAGAGGGACAGATATGTCACATGTTCTGCCCTGCTACTACCAGAAACAAACAAATGACTTATGTCTAGACTTATATTGGCTCATTTTAATTCCAGGGTTGTTGAATGATGGTAGAGTTCACTGAAAATGTCATGCAAGAGCCAGAATCCTTTTCATTGTATGGTAAAGTTAGTTATAAGCAATGTTAATCTACCTTTAGATATGACCGACAACACCAGGAAATAAAGAATGGTTAGGAACAGGAACTGAAATAGGAAACAGTACATTCTCACAGTTAAAGATTCAGTCAAAAGGATCTTAGCACTTCCAACTTTCTAACATATCATACGAAATGGATGACATGGTACACAATTATTTTCTACTTTCAGGTACCAGTTTTGTCTAAGAGCACTACTTTCAAAACTACTGGTTGAAATGATACAAAACCTTTGGCACGTCACTTTAATGTGACAGACTCCATCACCTATACCTCCCCTTTATGTTGTGCCGTTATAACCCACCAAAATGAGTAAATATGTTTTAAAGAACCAGTACTGTATGTTTATGGGAAACGTTAGAGTATGCTATTCTTTTAAATCCACCTATATAAGCAGAGATAAGAATGTATTTTATTTCATGAGGTTTAGCTACATAGGACAAGATGAATCCAGTTTCAGATGTGATGCTTTTGTGACTGTGTATATACCAGTATATATGTATAATATGAAATATCTGTATATATTGTATGTTAGAGATTTACTGGAAAAACACCATGTCCTCTCACAAATACAGTATTATTTTCTCAAATATATATTTAGATACTGTAGCTTCAGTAATCTTCTCTATTGTCGGTTGAGTCAAAGACTGATTACACAATAAACCAAAATGGGAATTAAACACAATGTCTGTTCTTTTAGTTTCTCTTTGTCTTGATGTTCACAGTGTTCTTTTGACATTTTTGCTAATGTCAACTGTATCCAGTCTCCACAGTACATTGTCATGGCAAATTAATGTCAAAATAGATGACATTGTAGTCCATTTCTGAGGGTATGCTTGTGTCAGTAAACAATGCCAAACATATTTTCATTGCTGTTTGAAGCCATGGGGATAGTGCCAGCTATAGAGAGCAGAAACCACACATATGTGTCATCTTGCAACATACTGTAATTAGGTTTGATTTTGCCCATCTACAGAGCTTGTAAACCATAGCCATTTAAACTGTAAAAAAGAGCTTGTTTCTCCCATTTAGCTGGGTCTCTTTTTTTCCAAATCAACACACTAATCACATGGGACAGGATAAGACAATCCCACCTGGGACCCTGTGACCTGGGGGTGTTTCCCTGCGTTGGTCCAAATACAGACCTGTCATGTTTTATATCCATGTGGTTGAAACCCAGCCTCGTCAACAGCAGGATCTACTTAAATCACCCGCACATTTTGAA
Source organism: Oncorhynchus masou masou (assembly GCF_036934945.1). Taxonomy (NCBI): domain Eukaryota; kingdom Metazoa; phylum Chordata; class Actinopteri; order Salmoniformes; family Salmonidae; genus Oncorhynchus; species Oncorhynchus masou. The sequence continues at coordinate 12,376,618 of NC_088226.1, read as the reverse complement.
ATGAATCGATGCTATTTATATATTCCGATGATGAATTTAAGCCCCCTTTAGAGAGATGATGATATTATGGGTTGATATCCCCTCCCGATGTCCAATTCAAGGTTAATGTTGAGCTACCGTTGTGCGCTATAGAGGCAAAAAAAAAAAGAAGAAGAAGAAGAATCTGTATGACGGCGGGACACATCCATTTCCAACGTTAATCTCTTCATATACTGAGACCTAGAATAGACTCTCTGTCTGCATTGTAAACCCACTAGGGTAACCGTGGCTGTGGCACGTCCTTTAACCACACTGTGTAAAACAGGAACAATCCAGGCGTTCTGTGAATTCTTTTGACATCCATGGGCCTGGTTATACAGCCCAGTGTTATTGCAATTCTCAACAAGAGCCATATTGTTCTGATATACGATAACAGTGTGGAGCAGCTGATGTGGGAGTCGTGCTGGAGATAAAAGAGTCGAGGAAGCAGAAAAGTGAAGAGATGAAATAGTGAGTTGTTTTGTTAGAATGTCCAACCGAGAGGAGTAGAAGGAGTGTACACATGGTTCTGGCGTATTCCAGCATGGGGAAAAGGTGACAGACATTAGATCGAGCCCTGGAGACTTTGGCGGGTTTATACTCAACAGACCCCTCACACTAACTCAAACCGTTTCAGTCGACATTTGTAATTACTTTTTGAGGGGATGAAATTTGAGCTTAACCAAATGAAAGCACCATTGCATAAAGGGCAACCCTTTAATCAACTTTAAAGGGATTCCCCGCTGGGGGAAAATGACTTAATGATCAGTTGCTGCTGCTTCAGCTACTGTTGATAGAAACTGTAAATGTTCAGGCTTTAGGAAGTCCCGAGTCTGCACAGTTGTGCAACATATACAGTACATTACACACTACTCGCAGCTATAGGTCTTGCCAAACAGTGCAGTCATAGTTTAAAGAAGGCTTAAAATACTACCGAATGTGCATCTGGAAATGATATGACAATGGAGTGAATTGAAAATGGTTGCCATGGAAGCAGTTCCCCTTCTGAGAATAGAAGTTTCTTAAGGTCAACTCAAAATAAAGCAGTATTAAGAAAACAACACACTAACCATCATCAGTTTATGTTTCCCTCACTATGATACCTGTTCGACCCGCCATTTTAGTTGCTGAAATAAATAGACTACTTTGTGGCTGCATGTTGCCATTTGTAGTTATTTCCATTAATGAACAATGGTCTGTACGATAATATCCATCTGTCGATCTACTATATTCTGTATGTCAGCTGCAAGTTCCAAATGGGAGAGAGAAGCTGTTTCCAAGAACACAGGAAGTCCTATCTAGGCGAAGAGCATTGAAACATGCTGCCAGCTAGCCTGAGGACAGACAACAGGACATGACCCTGTGCCTGGACAAATCAACTAATTGTCTCCCCTCAGTGCCATTGTCAGAGCTACACATGTGGAGCAGCCATCAAACAACAACAACCTGCTATAGCCTGGCCAGGAGAGAATGTTGATGTTCTTGATGAAAAAGACGTTGGTGAGGTCACCATGTTTGCCACTGACCCCTTTTGCCCTCGTATCCTATGGTCTATTTGCTGAGTTACTAAATATACATAGCATTTGGCCAGGGGCTCTCTACGTTCATTGGATGAACAACAAGAGAAAAGCATGTATTTAAGCTATGTTTCAGGCTGCAGAAATCGCATGAAAAGCTATTATACCAGCTAACAGAGGGTTAATGCAGTTAACACGCTAACATAGTATAATGAGCTGCTATGTCATTAACTGTGACCTGCTGTTAATTAGGTTAAACGGGAGCTTACATGTGCCTTAGAACATGCTAGACCACCTATGTAGCTTGCACATTTGGTTTATCACTTAAACCTAGCTGTTTCGGTTGGCTGACACCCAGATTCCTCACAAGATCTTTCAAAACACAGCCCGTCGGTTCCTTCAAGTGCAAGACAAGCCTAAATTCTGTAACCTCAGGAAAAAGACAAAAACAATCAGTGATTAAAAAAACATTATTTGAGAATGTCTGGGTGTCAGACACACTGAATCAGGCTTGCAGTCGGACGGTATTTCCAGTCTTGCCAGTTGGCTAGGAATTTGCTTATCTCCTATGACAACAGCACTGTAGGACGGATGATGAGATCAATGACCTCATGATCGGAGTGGAGTTGAACTCTGGCTACACTATTGTCCTGTCCCTGTAACTCTGACGGCTGATGATAAGCTGTACTACACAACATGGATTTGGGGAGGTTAACTTTAGAGACGCTCTGTGAAATCATCCTCCCTGTCCCACCCTATCCTCTCCCTCCGCTGGGAAGACAACCAGACCAAAGCAGATTTTGAAACACTATCCACCCTCCCTCGCCTGCCAGCCATACTCTATGATCTCTACCTCCTCTCCCTCAGATGGGGACCAGAGAATCAAAAATACAATAACAATGAGAACAGCATCAGCAGAATATCAAGCAGGGCCCTGGAACCGCTGGAGGAGCCAGTCTGTGTACAATGCCCCATCATGAGGCTGTGGTTGTGTGTCTGGAAGACTGTCGGAGAGCCAGCAGTATGCCAGGCAGAAAGGCCTGTTAAGTGAAGGCAGATGAATGTGTTCTTCTCCCCAGTTTATTGAAGCCCAATAGACCTCCCACCTCCTTTCCCCCAGAACCCACAGACAGAAAACTGGCACGGCACTCCACTAATAACATTTGGATGCTGTTCAACATTGTCTTGTTCGTTACTTGTTGCGGTATGTGTTGTTGTTCTTTCTTTGATGGTGAGCCTTTCTTTTGTGCTGCCGTACCAAGGGGGTATGAGTTGTGGAAGGATTACTGCTTTGACATGTTTTTGCAGGAATCACAACAAAACCCTCACCCTACCCCTCTTTCTTCATCCTATTATCAAACACCTACTCAAACCGAGAATCTAAGCAGTTTGTCATTATCCTTCAGGGAGTACTATCAACGTACATCATATCATCGGTCTAATTAGGCTGTTAGACAGCCATTAACAATGACTCATTGTTATCAATAAACAAGGAACATGCTTACATTATGGCTCAAAGGATGTCCAATGTGGCACACAGATAGTCATTCTTTCAGATAATGTTGGTCTTTCCAAATGCCAGCGTCGGTGGGAGCCATTGGGGTGTCACCCAAGAAGACTAGTGCACTGTTCAAGGAGGCAGCTGGACCTGCTTTTCAGAGCGCACGTGCACAGTTCACTGTGGGTGTATCACAACAACAGCCACATCAACTGATCCCAGGTCAGTACCCTCTGACCTCTGCCAGGTGGGGATATGAAGTACACCATGATCTCTTCTTAGCCACAGTACACTAGCTTTGCCAGGGAGGCACAAACAAGTCTGTTGTACTAGAGAAAAAAGGTGCTATCTAGAACCTAAAAGAGTTCTTTAGCTGTACCCATTGCAGGCCCACGGACCAATAAAAAAGAAAAAAGAAGCTCAGTCGGGGTCTCAACTTACTGTTGAGAGTTAGAATAATAGAATACAGTAAGCACAAATTATACATTTGGTTGTTCATCAACAGTCACTCAATTGGCCCATGTCAGCTACATTTTTTTTAGATTGGTAAGTTAGCAGCCAGCTATCTAAACTTGTAATAAGATGGTCGAATTATCAACCGGGGTGGGGCCCATTGATCATCAGTAATCATATTAAAAACTGCAAACATCCACCCTATTGGCAGAATTAGTAGAATTGCCTGAAACTAGTTATAACGTTTAAAAATGATCTTTGCCCTATGGCAAAATGTGTAGAATTGCAGAAAACTTGCTTTTAAATTGCAAACATTATCTCTACGCCCCATGGCAAAATGTGCAGAACAGAGGAAATTAACTTTATTTGTTTTCTTCTCTTTGCTGTCAAGATGGGGCCACTAAAATGGTGGGGTGGTGAGTTCCATTTTGTTGCGGCCCCTCCTCCATCAAAGTTGCCCATCCCTGCCATAGGAGAAACCTTTGAAGAACCCTATTTGCGTCCAGGTACCTGGAACTAAAGTGTTCTACCTGGAACCTAAAAGATGCTCCGATGGGGACAGTCAATGAACCTTTATGGAACACTTTTTCTAAGAGTGTATGACCACTGTGAATCACATCTGCAGTAAACAAACATTTTGTTGCTATTTTTCATAATATACAAGCTCTCTTGACTCTTGACACAACTATATCCACAAAAAGGATTTTGTTTTTGTTAGGTTCATAAATCATCAATTATTAATATAATTGTGTACTCCCAGTGGTCATTTATTGATGATGCCACTGTTGTGACAGTTTTTCTCAGTTGCTACAAACAATTTTTGGATCTGTGTTGGTAGAGCCACCACAGAGTGCAGAATTAGACTGTGACATTCAGGGGGTCTCTATTTTTCTTATTCTACAACAAGTCATTAGGTTTTCATCTGATTGTAGAACAAATCACTTAAAAAAGTAGGCTACCTGCCTACGTTCGACCATTCCAAAATAATTCCAACTTCCAAACAGTACACTTTTTGCATGTCTTAGACCACCTTTTGCAAAACTTTAAATACAAATGTCATCAGTGAATACAAAATTCACTACTAAAGACCTACTCCAGCCTCATTGTGACCTGTTCATCATGTGTTTTTACTTGGCCTTTCACACATGACAGGAGAAGTGTGCTGGTTTCTAGTATTTGTTTTGCTCACAGAATACTTACACATTATTTTCCATATTTCCCTCCCTTGGTTACATAATTTTTATCATAAGAGAAAAGTGTGCAATTGACCTTTCACTAAGCTCCCCCCACCCCCCCTTGGTTACTGTTGCAACCTCCGACAACATTTTCCCAGGACACTCAATCCCCTCACAATGATCTCAAACTGTGGTTCTAATACACAATTACATTTAACACAGACTACTTCTTGCTAATTAGGACACTCTTGGGTATGATGTGGTGGACTGTCATTACAATTACTTCTGGGAACCTGGTAAAATTGTGTTTTTAGTGTAGCTAGCCACTGAATGGCTCTGAATTCACTGTCAGCATGCAGTCAAAGCTATAACCCCTTGTAGAGCTAACTAGTGCTCTCAAATCTTATACTTATGTGGACAGCAGATGGGATTTGAATTTATAACATTGCTAACTTAGCTAGCTAACATACACTACCTTTCAAAATTTTGGGGTCACTTAGATATGTCCTTATTTATGAAAGAAAAGCAAATTTTTTGTCCATTAAAATAACATCAAATTGATCAGAAATACATTGTAGACATTGTTAATGTTGTAAATGACTATAGTAGATGGAAACGGCTGATTTTTAATGGAATATTTACATAGGCATACAGAGGCCTATCATCAGCAACCATCACTCCTGTGTTCCAAGGGCGTGCTGTGTTAGCTAATCCAAGTTTATCATTTTAAAAGGCTAACTGATCATTAGAAAACTATTTTGCAAATATGTTGGCACAGATGAAAACTGTGAAAAGAACAGATTAAGATGGGCAAAAGAACACAGATACTGGACAGAGGAACTCAGCCTAGAAGGCCAGTATCCCGGAGTCGGCATCCCAATTCGCCAACTCCAATGGGGACAGCTAGTCTTACTGGGGTCCGACACATACATTGGAAAAATACATTAGAGACAAAAGACAAAAGACTACAATTTACATTTACTTAAAAACGTTAACATGTGCTGCATCTATCAGTTACACATACATGTCAGTATATACA